>NW_008236973.1:5517000-5557632 GCF_000691975.1 Corvus brachyrhynchos | reverse complement strand
CAACTTTGATGACATTTCAGGGATTGTGATTATTTTTTCCCCACCATTCTCTCCCCACCATTCTCTCCCACCATTCTCTCCCCTGCCAAAAGTGTTTGAAGTTGATAAGCACATTCAGAAGTTATTAGGTGGAAAACATGGTGACACATTCACAGCAATATGATCGTACAGAAAAGCAGATGAAAAGTTAGGCTTTGATGAAAAGAAAGGAACAAAAAGCTTTTCAAAGGCTTTTTTTTTTTTTTTTTCCAGAAACATACTTGTTACAAGGAGTAAACTATATGACTCAGGAAGGATTAGAGCAAGGGATCTAGCTTTGAATGTGCTTCCATTATGTAGTTCTAGTCTCCAATATTATCAGAGTGCTTATAGGCGTGGGAAGGTAACAGGGAAGAGAAAGAAATGTGAAGTTAAAATTTGGCATGAATTAGCATACATTTTGAAATTTTGTGTAATTTCTAAGGAATTGTTAAGTTATACAGAAAAACTAAAATTCCTTTATTAAAAAAAGAAAAAAAATTATCACAATTTAATTTAAACTTCAACATGATTTAATTCGAGCACTGCTGTTGATACCTCCACAGTATATACTTCAGACTTCAACAGGCAGTAGAAAAGTGAAGTTCCATTTACTGAAATATTTTTAAAAGCTGTATGACTTAATGAATTATCTCTAAGCAAGTTCAAAGACTTCCAGATTTTAATCAGTTTACTACTCAGATGTATACCTGTTGAACATGAAAACATCACTTGAGCAGGGAATAATGTATAATTATGGCTCAAAGTGATAATACTTCTGCATGCAGTTTCTATTCTGAACAGTTGCATATTCTAAATACTGTTCAGAAGTCTCACAAAGCCAAAAATTAATATTCCATCAGTTTACCTCATACCTGAAAACTCCAATTATTCTTAAGATGAAGAATAATATCTGCCAAAATATGAAGAACAAGTGAACTGTTTTTATGTATCGGCTGAAATTATTGAGGATGGAAAATGTATTTGAAAACTTTTTCTAAAGGCAACTATATTATTAGTTTGCACCAAATGTACTGTGCTCTGGTAGTTACAATGGAAATAAACAACTTGCACGTGTGTCCCTGAAGTAATTTATTTAATGATAAGCTTCAGCACATATTTAGTGTTTCAAATTCTTCTATGCATTGACATACTAATTGCTAGCACTTCAGAATACACACTGACTAAATATACTTTGTGTCAGAAGAATGTACTCAGATTTGCGGTACAATATTGAAAACATGGGATAATCTTAGTAACCATTTAACTGAGGAGATATTTTTTCTGCAGTCTGAATAGAGCACTGAGACAACACTGAAGGCCATGTAAACATGAGAAGCGATTGAAGATTTAACCAATGGCTTTTTGAATGTCAGTATACCAGATATAAAGCTTCTTCTCCTTGGAATGCATGTACATGCATTTGTGGCAGAGAAAGGAAATTAGTTCATGCTGTAAGTCAAAAAGCCCTACGGGGCCAATGAGAAAGTTATACATTACCTTCTGCCTATTTCTCCTTGAAAAGAGCATAAATCATGTACAGTATTCACAGCATCTGGCGGGATCAGCTCTACAATCTAATGCAGGTCATGTAGTTTTCCTCCATGTTAGTGTATAATAGCAAAAAATTAAATTTTCCTCAATAAGCTGTAATGTAAACTACTACAACCAAGAGGAGATTCCATTTCAAGCCTCAGTTAGCCCTCTTTTTTTTTTCCTTCTGCCAGCAACACTAACTTTAAAAAGACTTGATAACAATAGAACATTTCATTTTATTGCCAACAAAATCATTCTCGCTGGAGTCCCCTGAACTGACCTCATAAGTGAAACTAGAAGAAATGTTCCTTTCTCTTCCTCCTGGCAAGTCACTGGTTTTGACACGTCTGCCTGTACTATTCTTGGCCTTGGAGGCCTCTTCATCTTCCAGCTCTCCAGTGATCTCTACTCACATGTGCGTCACTGTGTCCTCTTGCCAAAGAGATGGTGTTCTTGACCCTCTTCTCCCACTTCCCTTGCCTCTCACTCTGGATAATTTCACCACAGAATACATGGAATTCAGCAATGACTCCTGTGCTGACAATTCACTGATCCCGCTCCCTCCAATTAATCTAACCTCACTCTCTTCAAATCAAAGTTCAGTGCATTCCTCTGCCAGGTCTTTACTGATGTGTAGCTATCAGTTTACTCTACGTGACAGCCAGCACCATTCTCTTTTTTTACCCCTGCAAATCTTTCCATTTATTTCCTTTTCTCATAGCACTATCACTCCTTATCCTCACGTATCATTTTAGTCAGTTTGGACTCACATTTCAAGTTACCTCCAAAGCTCTTACAGATTAGCTCTGCTTAAGTGTTCTTTCCTGACTATTCACATAACTAAAAGATTAACTTATGGCTCTCCCACCTCTGTCTCTCAATGTTTTCTTTGTCTTCAAGAAATACCAAGGATTATTCTCCAAATCCAAAAGTTTGATCATTGCATGATTCTCTTTGCATCCCTTCACTGGTTCTCTTCTTACAAAAGCACAAGTATTGTCAGCTTACATAGATTAGTAATGTAAATCCATCTATTCACACTGTTTATTCACAGTGCAATGTTTCCAGCTGCATCCTGGTGTTAGCCCTCATCACCATTTGTTATATTTCAAGTTAGTAGCTTACTCCCAAAAAGCTTCCTAGCACTGGTAGGCATCCCCCAAACTGCCTGTAAATCCACCTTTACAGTATTCTTCCACTTCGTTTTGCCCTGGCACAACTGATAGTACCAGACATATTCTTTGCAATTCAGTATTACACTTCTTTGTGTCTCTCTCTCAGCTGGACTAACATCACTGAACTTGGGATGTTCAAAATTAAGGCACTCTGAGCTAGGCAGCAATCAACAGAGCTATCACAAAGAGATAAGCACATATACACATAAATAAGCACTGAGGTCCCTATCTATCTTCAGATCAACTCACACATTTTTCCCCCTACACTCAGTAAGTCATCTGATAAAACAGTTGACTTCTTTCTACAAACCTTGTGCTTGCTATGTCCCTAAAACATGCAGCAACATCTCTGCCCTAAAGAGAACAAGCACAGGATGACAATGGAGTTCTCACATGTGCAGACACAAATCACAAAAGGTCAGTTATTCCTGACTGAAGGGAAGCCACCTGCAGTGCTAGACAGAACTGGTTTCAAAGCAAAATAAAGAGAGCAAAAAAGATTTGCAGATATCTGATGTATGTGAAACACTTTACGTATGGTTAAAATGCAAAGGAGATAAGAAGAGCTACAGCTGGATATGAATGATTGCAAATGAAAAACAGAAAGGAAACTGCTCCCCCATTTCTGATCAATGCCACTACTTATCTGTACCAGATTCCTCCTCACTTTTCTTAAAGAAAGAGATTTGTTTTTCTGTTTGCCATTCGCAGGTATTTCCTTGCACATCTCCATGATCATTTGTAGTGCATCATCTTTCACTACAAAACTGGCTGTTGAGCTTTAGGAATGGTACTCCCCAATTCAATGCCCCCACCAAAACTTTCCACACCACAGGCCACTCATCTTTTCCCCACCACAGGAAGTACAGGGCAGGTCAAACACCTCACCTTAGCAGCCTAAATTAGCCTTTTCTTTGTATTCATTACTACCGAACAATCTTATACCCAGACTACAAGTTGGCTGGACAGGTACCATGTTTTTGATCAGTGTTTTACTCTGCCTTGCTTTTTAACTGTGCAGGGCCTTGACAAGAACTTGTATCTGTGGTATCAGCAAGTGCACAACTCAGCACAACAGACCTGGGTGGAATAGGCAGCCCGGGGTTGAGAACATGCACATTAATGCAATCCTCATGACACTACCTGCACAGTAACTGTGCCTTGTACTAGCATGGCATGAACCGGAAGCACAGTATATTTCCAAAAGAAGTGCTTACCAGAAGAAACACACGGGACTTCAAAAACTGAATTAGTATCAAAAGAACAATAAAATATTCTGCAATACTGAAAGATTTTGCCTTGACTGTTTCAGTTCACAATCCTGGGAATCAAGAGCAATATAGCTACTAAACATCGTGCTAGCCTCAGGAACTGATAGATAGCTCCTACAGCCTGGGGATACGACCTTCTGTTACATGAGTCTATACACCTGCAACTTATATGGTAATGTATGTTTCTGTAAATTCCATTTAAATTCAACAAGCATTGAAAGAAAAGAAAAAGGTGGTATCAGCAACTAACAGATGCAAATATTGCTAGATTAACCAGGCCATTTTGGTCCCAAAGCTAGACAAAAGGCCCAAGAGCCATTTGCTGTTCTATAAGCAGCCTTGTAAACACCTATCAGCAAGGTACAGCTCCATCTGGCAGAAGACAATTTCTTGCATTAGAATTCTTGTATTACCTCCTGGCTTACACCATGCTACTGAACCATCTCACAAGCTCTGTACATAATCCAACAGTGCCTTCAGTGACACTCTGAATGTTTGCATTAAGAAAAAAATGTGTCCTTTTACAGGAAGATATAAAACAAATGCACAAGATATTCTCAAAATATCATTAAAATGCATAGGAAATAGAGTTTCTTGTTCAACAGTTAATTAGGACTCATATTCTCTATATAAATCCCCAACCTTTAAAGAGGCATGAGCAATATCAAGAGTTTATCAAAAGGGCATGGTCAGGCCTTGTTCTGCCCTTCCTCAAATTCTTTGAAGAATGCCCATTAGCTTCATCTGAGACATATTAGGCCACCAAAGTATATTTTCAGCAATCACAGTCTCCTCCAGTTCAGTCTCCGTTATTCCCCTCTAACTCAGAAACAAGGTTAAGAGCAATAGTGTGGACCTCAGCACAAAGAATGAAATGGCACCCCCCCATCCAGAGCACATTTTCCGTCTCTGTGTTTCAGCCAGTCCAGTTCATGGGCCCTCATCCCCATCATTCATCAGTCCACTTAGAGCCTGAGGCTTACTGGGAATGGTAATAGCCTTTACCCCAAAATGCTAAACACAGCCACCTCCCACACTGAGGGCTCATGAAAAAAACAGGTATTTTGCCAGTCTGAGGGTTTGTTCCGTTTTCTCTGAAGATGCTTAAAGGGTGTAGATGTGCTTGGGTTTCCCAGTCTTTGAAACACAGGCTTGCTGGTTTCCCATATTCTGCTGCGACTGCCATGAATGGTGAGATTTTGCTTTTTAAAGCAGGATGGTTTCCTGGGGTGTCACCAGTTACACCGCAAATCATAGATGATCAATGTAGATAGTGTGGATAGGTCTGAGCTAGCCCTGTTAAGTCTTCAAGCAGAGGTACCAGCAGCAGTCTAGTCCCAGCATCATGGAGCTCAGTGCATTCCACTTCATTAGCCATGAAATTGTGATTACACTGCTACAACTGTTCAAAGTCAGAAACATCTGACTTACACCAGAGTTCCCTGACATGTCCTGAACTGTGGGATTCAGCTTCAGATTCATCCACCTAAAACCAAGTGCCCACTAGGAAGACAACTTATGGGAGATGGCTAAGGTCTCACTGCAGTCAGTGGAGATCCAGCCAATGCAGCAAGTAGAAACTGCAGAGGTGTCTCTTCCATCCTGCTTTGACACCTGTGTTTGCTAAAATAAGGAGCATTTTAGAGATAGCAAAAAACTCCTGAGGAGAACACAGAATGAATTTTTTTAAATTGTTTAAATAGACGGACAAAGTTAAACTTGGAGGGTCTTACATTGATTTACAGTTTTTTTATAGTGGAATTGTGCCCTCACTCCATCATGAGTTTGGATAAAGATGTATAAAACAGAGGCTGTCTCTTTGTAAAAAATCACCTTTTTTATGACAGCAAAATTGAAAGATAAGTCAGACCAGTGTATTCTCTCTCACTGTCACCACATCCAAGTGCCCCCATTGTTATCTAATACTTACTTGCAAAGCAGTCCCATTCACCACTCATCTCTAGAGTAGTAAACAACCCTTTTAACACTTTCAATATTTGGATTCCTCTTTATGCAAGGATGTCTTCATTTTACAACTCTACATACCAGTAATTTTCATGTGCTTACTGTGAAATGTGTACTCCCTATCTTTTGTGATATACATGGCCCTTAAATTGCATGTAGACCAAAGATATGGTGGCATATTTTCCTTGGACTGCTAAATTATTTGCATCTTCATATAATTTAGCAGGTTCTAGGTCAGTTCAAGTAAGTATGGGTATGTTAGGACAGTTACAAAAATCAGCTGTTAAATGGAAAGCTAGTTCCAATCTTAACCACTTTGTCATCACACTTCCTGAATCAAATGTTAATGAAAAATAAATCCTCTTCTGTACTAATAAATATAATCTTAAAATATTTATTAATTTCTTGCTAGCAAAATAGTCCTGTTTTATTTCTAGATAACTATAAATAAGGACTTTGCTTTTAATTAAACACAATGTTTTAAGAAATGAGATGCCAAACTGAAACAATAAAACAAAGTTGATATATTAGTATCTCCATTGGATTCTCTAAGAATATTTTCTCCTTCAAAGCTCATCATGTAAACGGAAGTTATTTGTCAAAGATTCTAGAAAGAACACATATTTTCATTTCCAATTACTATTTCTGTAATCCAAAATAGCTCAGCACCTAGACAGTAAAACATACTTTGTGAACACTGGCATGTGGAAACCTTTCCAGCTGAAGCAAATGTTAAAAAAAAAAAAAAAAAAAAAAAAAACCACCGGCTAAACAGACAAACATCATAAATTACATATGCTAAACTGCAAATTTAAGATTTATTTTATTGAGTCAGCACTAGCAACTGCAACCATGAGATACAAAGAAACTACCACATGAGGAAAAAAAGTGCTCCTCTTATTGACTAACACTTATTGACTAACAGTCTCCTTTTTCTTGTAGAGCATTTTAGGAGGCTCTTTGAAGAGGTTGCAATGCTAGAACATTCCTCCCAACCATCATTAGAAAAACACAAGCTTTATGCAAAACCTACCAAACAAAATATCTCACTGATGTGGCCAGCACACTGTGGTTAAATTTTTTAAATCCATTGATTTATATTTTTTACTCCAGTTTAGCCAAGTACTTAACCCATCTGTGTCTTTTTTATTTTAATGTTTAAAATTAGGCATATTACTGGACAGCCATGGGATGTGGTACTTTTCTTATTTTCGTGCATTAGTATGAATTTCAGTTATGAAGACAAAAAATATAATGAAATTTATGTTAATGAAGTCATGAGAACAGAAGATAAGATTTCAGATTTACCTTTGACTTTCAGCAGAGCTTTTGTTGAGTGGACTTCCTATTAATTTCAAATTCTTCCAATTTGAGATTCAGACTTTTTTTCATCAATTTTGAAAATTTATGGAAATATTTCTAGTTATGCTGGGTTTAATAAAAGCAAAAGGTCACATTTTATATCACAAAAACCTGGAGAAATAACCAGACAATGTTTGATTTTCTATTGTTGCACCAAGAAGGTTTTGATAATTTTAATGTTAAATGTCAATTAAATCCCTAACAGCTTTGCTGGTGCAGTACAAAGCTGTATGCATACAAAAGCAGAATGTGCTCCTTTCTAACACAAATCATGCTTCTATGAATTCTGTTATCTATTAAAAGTATCAGCATATACATAGAAACGAGAATACTTTCAATTCAAAATAGTGTATTATTTTCAACAGAAATTTATTTCTGCTAACCAAAAAATTTCAGCTGCTTTCAATCAAATATATTATACATAAATGATCATATTTTATGGTGAAATTTGTTAACAGTATGTTCATGTCTGGCATATAACTGACTAGATGATCCTCATCTAAGGAAAATTATAGACCACTTATTTAGGAATTGAACAAAGGATGTAGGAAGCCAGTCACAGAACCATTAAAAAGGAAATTCAGACTAAAACTTATAAGATTATTAGGAATCTCATTGAGAAGAATTCCTCTGCAACCACAGGTGTCTCCATGAGCTATAAACATAACTAATCTTGTATTTCTTGTGCAGCAAAAATTCCCCTTAGTCAATTACACTTTAAGATTTCCTTTTTGTACATGATCAGTCTTGACCATTAAGTCTATCAGGATGCTTGATTCTTATAAAAGTTATTGTCATCGAATTTGAAATTTGCTGTATGTATCCAGCATGAGGTTCTAATATCAATAAATAATAATAAATGCAGAATTTAAATGTAAATCTGTTATGTGGCAACAGAAGTGTCAAAATACATTCAAAACTTTTCCTGGAATGAGAATTTTAAGGTGAAGCAAACATAACTTTTGTTATGAGTTATTTCCAGCAGACTAAATGGCTGACAGGTAGTTTGTTAACTAAATATGCTTTACATCTGGGAATGGAAAAACAAATCAGTGTCCTTCCACTTTTGTCTCCTAAATATACTGGATAAATGATGCCTGCATCCTGCACTGACACTGTTGGAGCTGCCCGAGGCCACACAGTGTCCAGCTGCAGACATCCTTGGTGACAGCTGCAGCAGGCAGGGGTCGGCTGCAGCCTGCAGGGAAAGCTGTCAGCTGCAGTTTGCAGGGAAGGCTGGCTCCTTTGCAAGGAACGAGCCCCAAACAAAGGTGGTGTAAAAGCGTCAGCAGAGGCAAAGGATGAGAGAGGAGTCTCAGTGTAGGTTCCAGCTGGTTTACTGCAAGGGGAGGATCCAGCGACAAAGACCGGGAAAAGGGGAGAGCACAGCATTTTATATGGAGGTGGAACAAAGGGAAACAACCAATGGGAATTGACTGAGGAGGAGGAGACAACAGAGGAATATCCAATAGGGATAACCTAAGTGAGGGAATTACATGAGTAGACCAATGGGGTGTCGAAGAAGGGAGAACTTTCCAGAACTAATACATAAGTAACATGGGGAAATACATAAACGTCAATTTACACATAAAACTGGGTGGAGAACTCCTGAACCAATAAACTTAAAACATGTAAACTAAGAACCACTAGGAAGATGGGAACTCGCCGTAACCACGGGGTGAGAATCAGACCTCTGTGTTCTGGAGGCCTGTCTGCCAGTCCTCTGAATGCTCTGCTGCAGTGGCCACTGCCACCTGCACTGCAACACTGCACATACAGTTTTAATGTGAAGTGAAATACAATGTCTGGGCACCTTTCCATGCACAACATTCAGGGAGCAGATACCAATAAGGCACAGTAGGAGAATCCCTTTCAAATCCCCGTATTCCCAGGGAATGAGATCATGTTCAGCACACAGCTACGCTTCACTGTGAACTGCCCTTTTATGGTCGTTCCAGGATTAAGAGGGAAAGTGTACACAGAGAGAAAGCAATAAAAGGGAAGAAGAGCCACCATGGTTCTGTCTCATCCCATCTCCACCCTGCCTTCCTGAGGACAGAGCCCTCACCTCTGTCCTCTGCTCACCAGAGCACCTGGCTCTGCCACCTGACATCTGAAATGCAAAAAATCATAACAAGACCACGAACAGCCCCAAAATAGTGTGTGGTTGGCTAAAGAATGAGGTTACCATTTAAAGTCCCTTTAATTTATATAGCCAGATGAATTATAGATTTGAACCTGGCTCAGGAAGATCCTGGTGAAAAGTCCTGACCTTTGACCTAGCAGCCACTCAGGAGCTTGGGTAGTGCTCTGGCATTGTCCCTGCCTTCCTTGTTATTCTGACACATCTGTGTGGGGGAGGAAAAGGCTGCGTGCCACTGGGCTGGAAATAACAAGTGAAGAGATATGAATAGAGAGACAGTAAAGGACAAGAAAAGAGAGTAGAGACCAGTGAGGGTAAATGAATGGGTTGCAGTGTCATAAATTTTCGGTGTATATATAATTTCAGTGTACATATTTTTTCAGTGTACAAAATTTCTATTAATATGCTTCTGTCCTATTTATTGCTTACTTCCTCTTTTGCATTTCCTTTGAAGAATTTTTATACAATTTCAGTGTATGACTGATGAGAAACTTATCCTGGGATTCAGCTCCAGATTCAGGCAGATGTAGATGAGAACTATATGTGAAAGAGTATTTTTGTGTAAGTTCCCACAGCAGAAGGTGGAAAATGTAGGCAACATAGCAAGCAGTGTGTAGAATAGATGTCTCTACTGCAGGTCAAAAGAAATCACAGATCAGATTCCTTTGATTCTGTTGGGAGATGCTCCCATCTGTTGCCTAAATGAAGGTAAGCAGCACCATTGGAGATGTGAAGACTGTCCCACTCAGTTCTCAGGATGGCCTGGGTCTATGTATCTTATGTCATATCTATCAGATAAATAATGTCCTGGATACAGGATTAGTTAGGTATGTTTGTTTAGGCAAGTGAATAAAGCCTTATATCCCCACCAGGAGCTCAGATGGAAGCTTAGATGATTATTGCTTATCAAATCAGGTATTGTAATTCAAGCTGAAGCCCATCTTCTGGTAAAATGCTGTATTGAGAATCAAGATACTTTTGTTTCATGAAAATTGGCCAGAATAAAAATCATATTAAAATAGTGCATTCATTCACGCTTTGTTCTACCTTTTTCTGGAATAAAAAATAGCAAGAAAATTTAGCGCTTGAATTGAATGAAGATTGCATTAGGGAAGACTAAATTATTTCAAAATTGATGTGGGTTTGATGTACTTGTTTTTCAACTGAAGCGTTAATTAAAAATTTTAAATATTAACTTTTAATTAAAGACACTATATTAATGCATAATTATTCTCATTTACTGTGGTTTTCATAGACATACCCACATTTGTGTATAAGCACCATTAAAATTTGTCAATATAAATTGATAGTTTTACCCTTTAACTCTCATGAATCAGGAAGTAGTAAAAGTAAAGTGTCATGTATCAGTATTTCTTCTGTATATGTGCTACAGTGCAACCCTTATTTAAGAGCTGCTAAGAATTAACTATATATGTATATATGCATTACGAAGGTACAATATGCATTACTTAGCTTTATGACACAACAGCATAGAGTTGGTTTTGATCATCTGAAAAAAAGAAGCTAATTCTCTCCATCTCAGGATATCCCTTCAAAATGTCAGGACAAGTCTTCCCTTGCCTCTCCACTGAATGCAGAAGGAATACAAATGAACAGGCTGAATAACATAGATGACCTCAGGTGTTAATGAACCACATTTCAAGTCAAGTATCCTATTTCTAATGGTAGTCTTGCTGTTTATGAGGAAAATGCAGAAAGTTCTGGAGTACCACCATCACAGCAAAAATCTGTAACTTCCATGAGCTGAGAGTTCACGGAAAAGGTGACCTAAAAAGCCACTAACAAGGTTAATCCCCTTTTAAAATATTATCATATAATTCACACTTACGAGTTTAGGTGTGCAGACTTTTGTGCTGTGTCTTATGGTCCCATATACACCAGAGAGAACAGCCTGCAGTCACTGCTCATGTTGGGAAATCATCTGATTCTCAATTACACTTCAAATTGCCAAGACTCTGAGGGCACTCACAGACCACACTGTCCCTGTACAACCTTCCTGGAGCTCCCTTCCACTCGCGGCCCAGGATTCCACGTCACCCTTCTCCAGGGCTCCCCCAGCCAGACATTCTCAGTGTTAGAAAAACATGTTGCAAATGAGGTAGCAGTGTATTCTAGCAAAGGGTGGATTTTTTAATACTCATCTGCATTATAAAAAGAAATTTGATCATTCTTTCTACACTAAAATAGTTCAGAAATTAGCTGCTTTTCTGAAAAGTATTTTTGAAATTTCTGCATTATCAGAAAACTTGGAGATTTCAAAACCAGTAATTCTACCCCACCTGCAACAGTAATTATGACAAGCACTGGCTTACCATGCTTTTCTTAATTATTTCAGTAATGGTTGTTTATTGTATTTATTAATAGAATCCTATTCATTATCTCAAAACTTATGGAAAAGTTGACCACTCATTTTGAACTTGTTTCTATCTCTTCTTATCAGAATAGACATAGAAATTAGTATTTTTATGGCAGTTTATTCTGTGCATGTAAAAGTGTCAATTATTTTTAACCTCTTAAGTAAGAGAAGACACTTTATCTGTCACTGAACTTTTGAGTTTGACATCAATTAAAGTTCTCCCATTAAAAACGAGTTATTAGAGCAACATGAAGACTTACACAATCAATCTGTCAAAATGATATTACTGCAAAACCTTCAAAAGGAAACCTTTCTTGTCAAACAGGCACAATTTGTAGGTGGCAGGCTTTAACTTCAAAATGAAAGCCCAAAGATCCCAAGGACCCTGCTTTACTCACATGTATGTGATAAATAAAAACAATTTTTAAAAAATATAACATTTAAGTAACAAAATGTGACAGACTATGTATACAAGAAAATACTGCTGCGTTTCTCATCACATTAACCACTAACAGAAATAATCCATATGATGATAGGTCTAAAAATGATAATAATCTAATCTGCTTTTAGTATCATTAATTTTATTTATGAAAATACAGAAAATATTACATTTTATTAATATGCTAATGACCACATGCTCGCTGCAGTAATCAATGGAAATAGCACATGGAAATCTCAATATCAACAACAATCCAAGGTCTTCCAAATTTAAATAAAATACACCACTGACAACAATGAGCTCTCACCAAAGCAGAAAAAACAGAGGAAAAGACCTGTATTTGACTGTTCTCCCAGTTACTGCAAATAGCCTCTACTATAAACAGTCCTCACTGATGTATTAAAGAAATACAAAACAATTCTTTTGTTCTTTTTTTTTTGTTGTTTTTGCTGTTGTTGTTGTTGGGTTTTTTTTTTTTACTCTTACTGGGTTTTGGCCTTTGCTGGTTTGAAATGGTTTCAATTTTCTTTTCTCTCTCCCTGGTTTGATTATTCATAGCTACATTGCCCATCTTCTTTCTTTTAATACTTCACTTATCACTATCATTACAGACAAAGTCTGCTCTTGCTGAGAAAAGCACACTTTCCAGCATTAAAAAGCTCCTTGCTACACTGCGAGAAGCAAAAATATAATTCAGTATATTTCAAAGCGAATTCTCTTCAAGACACTTTAATTCTCAGTCACAGTGAAAAAACAATCAGTAAACAAGGTTCCAATGAATTGCAGGGACGGCAATCAAATTAACTTTTTCAAAGAGTCCAGCCTGCACTTCAGTAAGGCAAATTTTCACAGAAATTTAACGAACTAAGCAACAGTGTTTCAGTACAGCTTCTGCATTTGGTTTTCAAAGGGCAAAGATTTAGGCACAAGGTATCATTATAGAACCTCCCCAGAAGGGCCTACAGGAATAAAACAAAAAAGGGTAAGATCAAGAGAAGCATGTGTAGTAGCCACTGTCTTTCTGACAGAGAAATTGGAAAATAGATGAAAAAAAACTTAAGCATGTAAAATTCATTAAATAAAAACAGCTGTGAAACTGGTGTAAAAAGACAAGAAAACTTCTAGGAAATCCTATCCCATGCACAAATCTATACACAGAAAACTTGTAATATTTATAAGGATTATTATTAGCTCATATTTTTCTTCTTTATGGGTGGGCTATTTACACTGGCCTAAATGGCCATGTGACCTGACAGCCTGAAGGACAGCAAAACACAGCTCTCACACTTTGCAGGTAATCTCAATATGATTAACTACTTTTGGACCAGATACCACTCAAGACCAATTAACAAGACACCAACAGCCAAATTGTTTAGTTGCCTGTGAGCATACCTTTTAATACAGTACTACCTATAAGGCCCCAACAAAGTATTGCCTCCCAGAAAGTCATAGGGAGAGAAAAGGGCTTTGTACATCACTGAAGTGTTGCACCAAGCAGTGGAAATGGATGAGTCCTAGAATAACAAATACCATAGAGGGAAAACAACTTGTCCCCCCATTACAGGCAAACCAAGATTATCTCATGCCCAAAAGAGAGTTCCAGTGAAAAAGAAAGCCAGTCTGGACTAGCTGAACCACAGCAAGAGGTGGATGGAGCACAACAGCTAATGTGATTTCAGAAGTAATTTGAACATTTTAGAGAACTATACTTATAAGAGAATGGACTTCTTCTATTTTTTTTAATGTATCTGTTCCATTTCTTATAATGTTTTGCCTCTGTAATTCAAAATGTATCAGTAGCTTCCCACATTTGTGGCAAACATCTCCTTTTCATATATTTTCTAAAAAATTAACTAAGATTAAGACACTGCATTAGATTTTTTTTTCCCCTTTGTATGACATAGAGCTACTACACAACACCCAGGTCAGTTGGCCACTACATCTATCAAAAGCCTTTCCTCTTCCACGTGCTGGATATACTGAGATGGTAACAAAAAGAAATTCAACACAATTGTTAGCTCAAAGACCTGGTGGAAGAAAGCAGCAAAGACTATTTCAGTCCTACTTCTTTTCTTGTCAGAAATATACCTCTAATCTAGCAAAACAAGGTGGCAATATCAGCCAGCATGATCATAAGAGTGGAGTCACTCAAGAGAGACTGTAGACACTCCTTTCGTCTCACAGAGACTTACTTATGGTTCAGGTAAGGCACCATCAAACCTTTTATTTAAAGATCTGCAATGAAACATGAGTGCTAGACCACAACGGGAGCAGAGACATGGACACAATAGCTCCTGACACATGGCCCACATTCTCATTAGCACTGCTGACATTGATGAATTATCTTGGAGAATAATGCACTGACCTCTTTTAACTGCTTTCTGATTTAATAGGCTCCATTAAAAAAAAAAATTAAATCACAATCATGACAAGCCTAACAGCATAATGGTATATATGACCTTCAGTTTGTGCCTTTTAGCATTTAACAAAAGTGTATTTACCTCAATGCAAAAGCAAAAAGGCTACAAGTTAACTCCTACCTTCTACCATAGAAGTTTAACCAACTACAGAGCCTTTTTATTTTCACTCCAGAAGCGCCTAAAACTGGATAACACCTATTTTAATTATATTTTTTATCTAACCATGAAATTCTGTGCATTTAGATACGGAACCACTCAAACCAGTTTTAGAGGATCTGGTGGAAATTAAACGCAGTGAAATGAAAAATGAGGTAATTTACTTGCCTTTTAAAAGATTGCTAGAAAGGTGAATGTTCTCAACTATGATTTCAGCCCATATTAGTAGTGGTAAAATATGAATCCTCATGGCCAGACATGTCAGCAAAGAGTTTTTTATTCAAACTTCATCAGCTCTCAGTGAAAAATTATTTTCTGCAGATTTTTCTAGTAATTCATTTTTCCGGTTTTTACATGACTACTATTTAAAGAGACACTGAAGAAGCACTACACTGCTCTTTGAGGCAGAAATTCTGATTTTCAAATCTACCTTTCAGCATAAATCATATCTGCTATAAAATCCTGGGCTTTAGAGATACTTCAAGAAAATTTTCATTAAAATATTGTTCTGAGAATTTAAAAAAAACTATCATGTGAAAATTTCACAAAGCACTTCCCAGAACCTATCTATCTCACCCATCTATATGTAGTAAAGTTTCTATTCTTTACCCTTCTTTACAGATTGTTAGAAAAAGAAGAGGAGAAACATTTGAGCAGTCTAAACAAAAAAACTCTACAAATAAATAAATAAATAATACCTTTCTTACTACAATATTCACTTACGTAATTATCATCATAGCTCTGCAACTTGAAAGAGGAAGTTATTTCAGAAAACCTGTATATCCTCTTCACATGCTAGAAGTCAGCTATGGGTACTAGTCTAAAGAAATACAAGATTTAAATTTTTTTTAAATGCCAAGCCAAAGCAAGAATGAACTTCCTCACAGATACAGCTTGAATCTCCATTTTAGAAAGAAACTTTTTTTATTCAGGACCACTCTGATAAAAAGCCAATAAATATGATCTCTTACGCATGTTGAAACACAAACACACAGAGCAAGCTGACTGTGGGGTAGCTGCAGGAATCATTCCATCCTGATGCACATCTGATTTAGTTCATGTATTTCAATATTCACCTCTACGTAAAATATTCATTAATTTTAACACAATGGCAGTAGACTAGATGGTCAAGACATGTATGGACGAAGAATAAGAAGCTGGGTGTTAAATCAGTAAAAAAAGCCTTGCTCCAAGAGCATGAGCAGTGTGAGCCTCTAAATGAGCCAACCAAGTACCATATTCAATCTGAAATAAAGCCTGGATGCACAATGGCCTCTCTCATCCCTTCTTCTCTCTCTTCACCTCTTCTCCCTCCACCCCATCCAGTTCCTATGAGAAGGAAATGCAGATAGAAATGCCAGATTGGAAATACAGCACATACCAACCCATTTATCAAACTGGGAGTCTCAGGTTCAAGGACCTAAGGGTGATGTGTTACCTCACATCTGCACCACAGACCTTTAAGCCACTTCTAGTAAAGTCAAGGTGTTTTTGTAGAACTCAAAAAATTACAATTTTGTTCTTCTTTCTAGATTTGCAGCTGGCCTATCATTTCAAAATATGAACCAGAGAAGTTCATAGTGTTCTCTCTGAAACCAATACAACATTTTTGTTTTCTATAAGCAGAAATAAGCCAAATTTCATTATAAGAATGCATTTTTTTTCTATTTGCATGGAACCTGGTGATAAGTTCTGGCAACAGGAGTACCACAGAGTATTGGAGAAGACAGAAGAAGAAAGTAGTCACTGACTCTGCTGGAACTTAAATAAAGTCTTTACATATTTATAAGTTGGTAGTACTGTTGGCCAGAAGTTAGCCAGGAAAATGAATATATTGTTCTATTATTAAAAATGTGACAACATTTCTTCTTAATACTTTAGATTAGTGTCTGTTAAGAAGAGCCAAAATACACTGTTGTTATGTCCTTGCCTTTTCTACTCTCAGGAAAAAGATAGGACTAGTATTTTCAAGAAGAACTGCATGAAGGCTGACCCTTCATGTTTCCAGAATGCCTCAGCATAGCTCCCAGTTTCTCTAACCCAAATTTTCCCTTCCTGCTCTCTAGGTTCCCCTTGCCATCTGTCCTGATCATGAGGTAAAATTAGAAAATGATGGTTGGAAAAGACAAGAAAGGGGTTCACCTTGCCAAATTTTACCTGTGTAGGAGTTCCAGACTCCCTGTGTACTCAATATCACTATAAGTATGCACACAGAGAAAAATCCATCCTGTGTGTTTTAAATACAAAGCTTGGAATATAATGCTCTGCAGGTGTGCTTAGGCAAATTTGTTCAGTGGAGATTAACATTGTAAAATACAATAGATACTATAAAGTCTTGAAAGATCACTCGTATCCCAACAGATTGTACCAGCTTAATGACATACCTGGTACAGATTAACTGGGGGAGAATTTTATGACTTTTTTTCCATGAAGGAAGATATAATCCAAGATACCTTGAAATCCTTTGCATAAAGTAGTTTCTATAAAAGTAGCACTGCACAAACACAGCAGTGTCTTCTGCTTGTCTGCTTTCTGAAACTACCAAAAATATCTAGAAATCACTACTCTTAAAATTATTTTCATTCCAAGTGCTGTTGGGAAGTTATTAGGTATTGATTCAGTTGGTAGCCTGTACTTAGAAAAGGTGACCAAGAATGGGTTATGGTCCATGTTAAGAAAGTACAGATATATATTACATTTGCCACTCTCCTTGCTGTTCTTTGATTTGTTTTAAAGTGTTAAATTGCTTTATACAATTTGTGACTTATAAGATGCATGGCATACAATTTCTAACACAATACTCTATAAACATGATCACTCCTATAACCTGTATATCTAGTAGGATCACTAGTGTGCTCATAAATTTCCAGGTAAGAGATTTAATTCTTCCATCCATACTGGATGCAAATATGCTTTTCCAAATATACCAGAATCAGTGTCCTGCATTTCAATTTAACAAGAAAAATTAAAATCTTATCTGGTTTCAGTGTAATCCAAAACAGTTTTTCTTTCTATGCTCTATTTTCATGCATCTATTCCTTTTCCTTGCTTAATTTAGTGATATGTAATGCCAGTAAACTAAAAAGATCTGCAAGAATTGGATGGATAATTTTATGCATATTATGTATGCATAGATTATTGCTCAGGAGGAAATACAAATACAGCAAATACACCAGAAATGTGAGTAGTTGGCATCCATGCAACATTTAGGGAAGAGCTTTTAGAATTACATTCATTACTCACTTGTATGACAGACCAGTACATGTTAGAACTTGTCCTTTAATACCCCTGAGTTTAACCTTTCAAATTTATGAATTTCTGAGCACCTCAAAGATTCTAAGTTCCAAAGAACCACTGATTTGGAAAAAAAACAAAGAAACCAACAGCCTTCTTCATAGATCATCACTGTCCCATTTAGTGCAGACTTTCCCCCGACTTACACCTTCTTGAAACCCACACAAGCAAAGTTCAATACACAGGGTTTGGAGAGTTAGTACATATGCGAAATAGCAGATTTTGGAATGCCAGGAGTGGTTTGCACTTTTCTCTTTATTTTTTCGTAACCATTTATACCAGGAGATAGTCTGAATTTCATATCTAATTTTTTTTTATTCATAGGAGTATAGAAACAGTAGCTTTATGCTAGTGAAAAATACTCTGAAATCCAAAAAGGCAATTCAGAAATTATATATGAGATGCCCTAAATGACATGCAATACTTCAGAATTTAAAATAAGAATATTTTTTAGCATCAAAAAAGTTGATCTGGTTCTTAGATTGATATGGTTTGTGTTGTTTGTGTTTACTCTTCAGCTTGCTACCTTTTTTTTTCCCCTCTAAAAATGGAATCTTTCTATCTGATAGCAATGACACCGTCAAGTATCTTGATGATATGCGGTTACAGTTATTCAACTGCAGTACTAGCATTCATTCTTTACTGTTACTGACCTGAAATCAAAATGTATGTCAATAAAATTTTAGTTCAATTTCTTTGTGTGTTTCATGGATACATACATGCACAAACTGTACAATTTAGAGTCACTTTTAAACCAATCTCGAAATCTTCAATTTGAAAGACTCAACACTGAGGATTTTATGAGACAGTGTTAAATTAATAATGTTTTGAATGAGAAGTATTACATGAATTGAACATTTTACTTTTTATATAAATATATATATATATATATACCTTAAGCTATGTGAATTTGTTGCATATATCACATTTTACCATTATTTGTTTCCTTGCTCAAAAGCTCACATAATTAACTGATGTCAATGTTTTGTAGTCATATCTATTTCTTAAAAAGTATTTGAGGTATATTTAGGGTTTGGGTTTGTTTAAATTTAAATGAGATCAACACAGAGAACCAAGTGAGAAGAGTTACACATGAGACTGAACCAAAATTGCCATTTCAACACAGATACTTGCAAACAGTGTTTTCCTTATATTGGCACCATTTTGAATACTAATATTGAATATTACCATACCATAACAGTTGTGCAAAGCTTCACTGGAATTACTAGACTATAATCTCACATTGGTTGAAAAGGTAGAAGATAATTCCACTATCCTGCAGGACTTGGTCAAACGTAAGCATTGGAAAAAACAGAACTTTTTAAACTTCAACAAGGACAGATGCCAAATCCTGCCTAGGGGGAAGAAAAGCCCTTGCAACAAAAACATCTGGGGACAGAGCAACCAGGGAGCAGCTCAGCAAGGAAAGCTCTGGAGGGGTGATCTTCATGTGAACCTGTGGGAAGTCCAGCACCAAAGGCAGCCAACAGCCTCTGTGACTCTATGGAAAGGGGAAGGTCCCTTCCATTCTGTATCTTTCTATGTTTTTTTCTATGACCCTATGATAAATACTATTTCTATGACCTTACCCCACAGTATTAAAGTGACACGTCTGAAGGATCACTGCTTCCTATGGAACCCAATGAAACACCGGATCGTTGCAATTGCATTTTAAGTGCCCTTTTCCAAAATCTTAGAGGATGAAACACACACATTTCACGGAATTTAAAGGCTAAAACCGTACTAAAATTTTAATACCTGAATCACAAAGCCATATTTTAATGAGTGAAATGACAAGTATTTAAATCCCATCTTTCTTTACTGGAAACTAATTTGCTAATCCAAAAGACTTCTTGGCAATAAGAGAAGAGAAAAAGTAATACTTGTATGTCCACAGGCCAAACAATTCAAAGCTATTAATTCTACTCAGAAGACATAGAAGACATTTTAAGCTTCATGAAAACTTCACGGTACAGATAAATCATGCTTCAAATTGCAAAAGGAAATAGCCTCTTACTTAAAGGCTCAAAGTACTACTTTTCTCCCTTTTTTCTAAAAATAAAAAAGGTGAATCCATATTCATCCACATTTCCACCTACACTGTCTGCAGACCTTAAATAAAATCAGAAGAAATACTAAAAAACCAAACCACTCACAACTCAGAAAATATTCTTAAAATGGTGTGCACCACTGTTGTAGGAATACTTTCTTTCATGGGCTTTGATGCAAGCTATGAAAGTACTTAAAATAAGCAGCATTTACTTTATTCAGCTGCCACAGATGTCAATATAACATTTGAGAGCAGTCATTAGATCAACACTGACAATTTAAAATATTGCAATGATTGTTGTTGGATAGCTCAAAGAAAACTGGCATTTTTCTTAACAAAGCCAGTTTGGAACCTAATAATTTAAGATGAATACATGCTGAACTACCTTTCTACTGAGTTGAGTGATCAGGTGAAAATTGTCTATAGTTTTGCCCTTTCTATCATAACAGTGAATAGGATGTTGAAATTTAGATTACATTTGTTAAATTCAGTTCCCTAAATCTGATAATTAGAGATTTTCATATGCAATTGCATTTGAAATTTATTATTAGAATCAGCTCCTAAAAAAACCTTCTAATGCACTTATTTGAACAGAAGAACTCTGTTATCATGTCAAGTATGAACATTTAACCCATGACCACTTACTCCTCCTTTTTGATCAGAAGAGTACTGGTAAATGAGATTGAGATAATTCTTGCATTATAATTGTGAAACCTTTACTCAACAGTTCATTGAATCTTCTTTAGGTATTTTGAATGTCCCCAGATTCGATCTTCTGGAGCTGCACAGGTGATCAGAAAGTCCACAGGTTAATTGAGTATGGCTATTTTGATACCACATTCCTCAATCAAGTTCTCCATCACCAAAATTCATACCTAAAATGTAGGGTTAGTTTTATTCTGATCAGAATCAGCTTTAAAAGAGCAACAGCATAATTGTGGCATAGGGTGGTGTTAATAGCAAGAAAATAGGAGAAAAATACACTAAATTATCAGGAATAAAAAGGACTATAGCTGTCTAACACATAATCCAGTAGAGACATTTATATGTTCTTTTTAAAGTGTTATTTTCAATAAGTTGTGTAAATAGGATACACAGGAGGTAGCAAAGAACACCACATTTTTCCTCCCACGTACATGAATGACAGTTCTCACAGGAAGTACTGTTTCACAGACTTTGCATCTGAGGGCTCTCAAACACAGATAAATAGGATATCCTACTGAAAATATTTTTGCTGTGAGTACCTCACAAAACAAATCCTATGATAAAACCATTTTTTTTTCTCCTAAGCTTATCAGAAACTAAATAGGATATCCTACTGAAAATATTTTTGCTGTGAATACCTCACAAAACAAATCCTATGATAAAACCATTTTTTTTTCCTAAGCTATTATCAGAAACCAATATTTTTGACACTTCCAAATTATTCTTACTCCTAGAGAAGACAGAGAATATTAATTCAGCTCTGTGTATGAAGGGAGGGCAATGACAGAAAAATGCAAAACCTGAAAATATGCACAATGCCTGCAGGATCATATCCAGCTAACCTTATCACTGTAACTCTACATTAGGCTCTTAGGCTCATAGCCTGTTCCTCTGGGCAGACTGACTTCCCCATGTATTAAATCATTTTTCCCACATTCTTATCCCATTACATAGAGTTATCCAATCAATTCTTCTCATAACCAGCACTGTGATATAGGCACAGTCAGCCAAAATTTGCTTGAAATAAAATTGGAGTATTTCCCACAATAACCACTTTCTATTTTTGTCAAATATGTTCATAATTTATCTGTGATTCTGTTTTTTTATTCACATCGCACATCAGGGACACAGAGGGGTGATTGGTGTTGAATTACAATAGGATTAAGGAACATAAGTTACTTTCTGTTTGAAATACTATGTATCGTTAAAAAGTTATATAAATGCCTTTCTTACAGAGAAAATTAAAGTCAAGTTGTAAATTGTATTAGCAAGTAAAAAAGGATAATTAAAGCTCCTACAGCAATGAGAACTTCTTATGTTATGGAGCTGGTATCAAATTTTTCATTGGTAACAAAAAGATTTCTGTGTATCATTTTCATGTTCCTCAAGTTGGTCTGACCTAGTAGAATGCTATATTGCAACAAACAAACTCAGACATATGTTACTAAAAATTTTAAAAACTATTATGAAATGAAGCATCTAGACTAAAAGAGACATCTGCAATGTTATTTCTTTTATCTTATTCCTTGAGAAAAATAAAACTCTGTTGATTATTTTACGGTCTGAATTGATACAAAATCATTATGTTAACCTCTAGAATTCATCCAGGCAACAAGAATACAATGTCTTTATCTGACCATTTGCCAAGCAAAAACGTACTGTCCTACATTTGGGGTTTTCCTTTATGTTAAGCTCTTATTTTTGTGTAATCTTTCTTTGATAATTAGACTAAAATCATAATAGGATTATTATCTTTCCCTGCCTTCTGCTTACTCATAAATGCTGTCTCTGAGCAATTACCTTCATGTTATTAACATATCTGATGTTTTCTACAGGGTCAAGCAAGGAAAATAGTTGCACTTCTGTCTAGAGGCATAACGATCATTTGTTTGCTCTGATGTTTGCTTGTTCTAATGTTTACTCTTGACCACATACAGCAAATATCCCCTGCTCTTTATCTCCTTTTCCAAGCCCCACAGACTCACATTTCTTTCTATTTCTACCACTTAAATACTTGTCTTTGTATCCACAATGCAGAAAAAGTATAAGAAATTGAGGGGAGAACAGATATAATCACACTCATGTAAGTAACGTGAAAACTGAAAAAGACTTGGATTTACACTGAGCAGCAAATTGAACAGGAGTTTGATATTACCTAGATTAACAAAGAAAAGGCAAATAGCTCCACATTCTGTATAAAATCTTATATTTTTTAAATGTGAAAAAAATAAGAGGACTGTGCCTGGAATATCATGTTCAGCTCTGGCCTTCTAAATTACTAGGAGGATAAGGAAATACTAGGGTACATCTAAAATTTTCTTTTTAAGGAGGAAGGATTAGAACACATAGATACAGTTTGATGAGGATGTTTTCAAGATGGACAAAGAGCATCATTTGGTGCTACTGATTCTAAAAATGCAAGAGAAAGAAATTGTTATTCTGAGCTTGCTCTTCCTAGGACTTTCAATTTTGGTTTTGTCATAACATTGCTTCTTTCCTTTTGAATTTGAGTAATTTTAAGTGAATCATCCAGGGCAGTCATTCATTATTTGCCTTCAGATTTCTGGGGCTGGTTAAAAGCTGAATCCCCAAGTGGCTGGTCTTGGAAGGCACCACTGGGGCTCACAAGAAGCCTGGGGAGCAGCATTAGTGACTGGTCTCCAGCAGGACTTTGTGCAGCTGATCACATTGAGAACTTCTGCCTTTTCCACATCCGTTGTCAGCAGGTCCTTTCCCCATTCAACGAGGCTCATATGTCCCCTATTCTTCCTTTTGCTGCTGATATACCAGTAGAAGATCTTTTTTGTTGTTCTACCACCATGTTTAATAGATTCAAAGATAAAAATATTTTCATGGCGATAAATTAAACTTATTACAATATTGCATATTGTAAGCTACACGTGAATCTTTTTATTTCAGTGGAACATAATGAATAATCAAAAAAGATCACAAGGTCTGGAAACAGCAAGTAGAATTCATAGCAACCAAAAGATCTTTCCTCATAGGCAATCTTCCTCTTTCTCTTGTGAGCACTGTCCAGACAGAAATGGTTTCTACATGTGTTGATGGGTAATGTCAGAGAAGGGGACAAGGTCCAAATGCATTCTGGGTAAGATATTTGGTGACACTTGCCAGCACACTCACAGCCAGGCACACATGGATATGACCTGGTATCTCCTCAACCAGCAGTGTACTCTGAATGCCAGGCTGCTTTAAGGTGCTTCAACGCAGAGAGGGAGGCCTGTTCCCTTCTCTCTTCTTTCTCAGTGTAATCTTTCCCACCTAAATGCCATCCTACTGGAACCACCTTACAGGCACAGCACTTCCAGCACACGAGCCTGAGTTGTTTGGATGGTGAGAATGGGACACCGGACCTGTCTTCCCCTTACATCCATTTGTGGATTACCATGTCCTTGAGGCAGTAGGACTCTTGATCCAGGGGAAGAAGCAATTAGTTGTTGTTCTGAGGGGGAGGCTTCCCCAGAAGGCTAGAGAGATTTCTGAAAGACTATAGCATTCATGGTCATACAGTCACGTGCCTCCCCAGCACAGGATTTCTTCTGATGAAGCCACTCCAGAGAGAAGCACATCAAGCTGGTAAGACCACATCATTGTAGGCAAGCTATCACACCTAGCCACCTCTGGCTCTGGCTGGGCAGCAGAATAGCATTGCATAACACATCTGCTCGGTTGCCTCTGCTACCTTTTTAAAAAGAGAAGAGGAACCTCAAACTGCACCAAGTGCCACTGCACAAAGACACACAGAGGAAAGGTCATGAGCCCATCATCCCTCTTAAAGAGCAAGAAGCCTGCTTTATGCCTTTTTCTTTCCCTGCACAGAGAGTCATCATGGTGCCTCTTGCCATGAGGAACCCACAGCTTCCATAGAATCTCCCACTCTGTTGTATCGAGGTGCACTCATCAGACATGCTTATCAACCCTGTCTGGGATTCCTCTTACAGGAAACTGTGTCAAAACATGGTTTTCAAAAGCGCTGCTTTGAGCAAAGGCCCCCCTTAAACACATTTTCATCATTTGGCTTAGCATGCAGCTAGGAAGGAAGTGTATTGGAAGTAGCGAACTCTGCTCTGTGACCCTAGGCACCACTTGAGACAGACGTGGCAAGTGTACAAAGAAATTTGGGAAAGACAGACCACCAGCTCAGGCTGCAATAAAGACATCTTAACAAAAGTCAGTCAGCAGAGGGTCATCATCCCCCCACACATGGTACCCATGATTTTTCTCTGTTGAGTCACAAGGGTTTGCGAGATGAAAGAGTAACAATCTGGATCTGTACTGGGAGAAGCACTGCAGAGGACCCTCAATAGGGATGTGAAACCTATTGAGTCATTCTGGGCAAACAGGGAAGAAATGCAGAAAATTCACTTTATACTTTGAGGCAACCTTCATAAATAAAAGTAAGCAAATCAAAATCCTCAAGGGATATTACGTAACACCTCTTGCTGCCCAGAGAAGCCTCAAAATATATTGAATTTGTGAACATTTGACTGAAACAAGTATTTTCCTAACATAAATTGTGAAGAAGCTCATGATCTGCCTGCTGAGTGATTAAAAGGCAGCCAGCAAAAGTGGGCTATTATGTTCTTTCTGCTAATTAATATCCATTGCTATCTTCCTGAGACCACTGTGGATTCAGTTCTCACATCTTTGTTTACAGTGGCTACAGTCTTTCCCAGTAATCTCTTCCACCAAAAGCATATGTATAGAAGGCAATTTCAGAGCATCTGTGTACTGTCATCAGCTTTGCCAAAGAATACGTTCCAGTAAACACTGCTTAACAGACTAGCCAGGCTTTACATCTTCAGTCAGTCTCATAAAAGTTTTAAGAACATTTCGTTACAAAATCCATGTAGAGGACACAGTGTTAATGCTACATACAAGTTAAGTCTCCAAATGAAAAGGTGAAAATCTGTGAAAAATGAACAGAGCAATCCACAAGCCCATTATTGCTGTATCACCATTTTTGTGCAAGGGCTTCACTTCCAGGAAGTCGATTAGCTATCACTATGTACTACATAAGACTGTTCTGCAGTCTCAAAGGTCCTGACAACCAAGAGTTTGATTTGATAGACATCCATCTTTCTAAAATATCTCATCAGAAAACTATGGGGGAAGAGCTAAGCTGTGCTATGAGTAGCACATCCTCATAGCTTGAGTTTTAGCAGCAGCACTTCAGACCACCTTTCTTTTCAGGGTTATCATTATCTTGGTTTCAGAAAATCATGTATGATTAACCATATTAATAACGTAGGTTTGAGGGCTTTGAGGTAAACAGTTTAGAAAAAAGCTGATAGAGTTGAGAAAATATAATAAACAATGTAAAGAAAAATAAAGAGAAAAAATAAATTGGTGTGAGCTTAACAGTATCCTTTGTCCTAAATATGCAGAAAAAAGAAGCAAGGAATTATGTTTTAGCTCAATCAACTACACTTTAAACTTGCACTTTGTGTTTAGTCCTCATTTTGCCAGTTTCCACTTACATCTTTCAACCACAGTCTCAAAAACTGGAAGTTTGTGGAAAAATATTAAACTGTTGTATGCATTAAGTACACCTTGTGCATTAAAAACCTGCTGATGAATGACCTGCAAAGAAAATTCCACTATTAAAAAGATCTATTAATTATTAATTAAACAATTATTAAGCAACAACTTGAGTTATTACTGGCTGCTCGTCACACTTTCATTCATAGTACCTAAGCAGCTGGTCAAAACAAATAATTTCTTTTAGGTAAATAGTTTACTCATGGGATCAGGGAGTAAAAATCAACTCAGTCTAAATTAGGACATTCCAGTTTTTCCTGATGATAGAATGTCCATTAAAATGTGAATATGAGAAACTAGGTTTAAACTGCATTTAACAATAAGGCAACAATTTACAATTTCTACAAAGCTAAAGATTGAGGGTGATCAAAGAAGGAATTTCTGAGGCTTTGTTTCTCCTGGAGTTCCACTGTGCTCCCACCAGCTTCATGAATTCTATCAACATTATACAAAAATAAAGTGATCTGTCTTCCATCTGCATTTCAGTTGCCAAAACCAAATTAGGAACGCAAGTCTATTTTATAGACCCTTTCTCTAGATTTTTCTCCTTAGAAGATTCACTGTTTGCCTAGAGAAAAAAAAATCAGATCTAATGTGAGAAGTTTAAAATTGTACCTGAAGAACTCCATGAAAGAGAAGCCATAACCATGCTGTTCAGCAATTCCAGCACAAACAACATTTGCAGATGCTCCAATCAATGTTCCATTACCTGCAGTTCAGAAAACAAAGACCATTTTATAGTTGTGCTTTTTTTCTTACTCTTCCTCTGTTTATTCTGTATTAAAGTACTAAGATGTACTCATTACAAATGAAAAATCAGTTTCTGTTGCATAGGTTTGGAAAGAAACATACAGTCAATATCTCCACATCCTATAAATAGCTTCACACTTTGAAATGTAAGTCTGCTATTATTCTCTGATTCTACTTAAGCCAGAAAAATAGGGAAGGAACATAGCGCCAATAACACTACCAAAATATCACCAGAGAACTGCATTCAGATAAACTTGTTGATTTTTTTTTTACATAAATAGAAGGTGCCATCAGGTGAGGTGAAAAGAAAGATGAGATAGTTTGAGGATGCTAAGAATAATGGATGCCTTTTTTCCTTACGCCAACCTGACTTTGAAAATGTAGTGTTTTATTTATAGATAAATTAATTAATTTGCAAGATTTGTTTGGGGGATTTTAATAGAAATTTAAAACACAGTTAAGTGTGACCATGGAGGAGAATGAATCTGTTTCACATCTCTCTCCTAAGGATCACAGACTTTGTTTACCTAATCACCATGGTTCTTCAATAAATAAGGAAACATAATTTCATTCAGTGAACTTCACCAAATTACCTTATACAAGCCTGCATAGGAGAAGAACACACCAAAGAAAAATAATTTTCCACATTTATAATGCGCATCTATCCTTACTTCTCTTCTCCCAAGCCGCTTCCAGAAATTAATTCATTTCTTCATTTTCTTTACACTTTTAACAATGTGGCAATGTATCTGAGCTCAGGTATTCAGAGCTCAGAAAGACCAGCCCATTTTCCATGTCGTTGCCATGAGTTATACCTCAGATTTATACATGCTGCATACTTGACTTCCATAAAGCAGATGGCTTCTGCAAACGTTTCTGATCTAAGGCACGACTCAGGAAGTGCTAGTGACTCCTACATGCTGTTCTTTAACTGAAGTCTTGAACAAAGGAGGTAATAATCTCAGAGAATTTTTTTTTATACTTTGGCAAGTCATCTCTTTTTCCATACATAACTACATTAACAATCCATTATTCTAAGCACAAGCCCTCCTTTCCTCCCATTGGCATGTAGTTACTCTTCTTACTTTGGTTCTGTTAAAAATTTTAGCTCCAGGGAAATTCTTCTGGTCTCACTTTGAGAGAAACAGATTATAATGTAATTAACGCTCCAGTTAATTGTTTTGATTTACTAAATGTTTCAGGTCACCCAGAGATCAGCCTACCAAAAAGTATCTCAGAATAAAGGCAGAAGAATTATTCCCCCAGGTATTCACACATGGTACTGTTATGGCCATCTGCACCTGAAAGTGCACACAAAATTAGCAGATGTCTAAAAATATACTTAAAAAATAATAGAACACTCTTAAATTCAAATAAAATGAAGTGCTATAATTCAGATGGTTTTGAGTGGTCGTTCTAGTGACACAGCAACAACTTTGGGAAAAAAACTAAACCCCAAAAGTCACTCAGGATTTTTTTTATTATTTGTTTAGTTGATTTCATGAAAGCCAAAGCTTTCCAATAAAAAGCCCTGGTATGGCTAAGATTTTTCCTGTTGAGTGCAAAGAAAATGCATGATTCTTATTCATTCCAGAACATTAGGCAGCAAACTGAGATGTTCATCCTGGAGCAGAGATCTGAACAACAGTATCTACTGTCTCGGGTGAGTGGCCTAAGAAACACCTATTAAGAACAATAGACTGGTTTTATTTTCTCATCAGCAGCCCCAAACAGCTCTTGAGCAGATGCCACTGTGGAATAAGGAAAACACAGAAATCTTAGAGATTTCTTGAAATGAGAAAAGCATTCCGCTCCCACTGCCTCTAGTCCCAGATTTTATTTCATATATTTAATTCTCCCTCCATGGCTTTTTTTATTCCCTTCTTTTTCTGTTTTCCTAGGAGCTGTGCTAGGTGACCTGCTTCCTACTTGCTCTGTTTTTAAGGATTTGACATTGCAAAGGAGCTGGAGCTCTGTGCAGAGGTCCTGCCTGTCTCTGAGGAGTTCTGCTGATGTTGGTGAAACTGCACATCAATACAAGGGTGTATCCTTATTGATCATAAAACTATTGTGATCATCTTTGTGAGACACCAAGGACTATTTGTAACCTCAGCTTATCATACACAGAAAATCACCCCCACACATGCTTTAAGTGTGGAGAAAGGATGATTAACGTCATTAGAGGAACAGAAACCTTTAAAAAATAGTGTCTAACACTGGTCATTAGGAACATCACAGCTCATTTCCCTTGCCCTCTCTTTGCCTCAAAGTATACCCTTATTACTTTAACACATTTTTAAAAATACAAAACTGAACTTGAAACAACAACTTTCTTGGTAGGTACTGCCATGAGAAAGCCAAGACACCAGGCATGTGGCTTAAGATGAAAACAGAACAAATGAATACAGCTGATGTTATTAGAAGAGTCAAGCAGGAACACTTCAGGAGTTTTCAGTTCCAAACTAATCACTAGTCTACAACATCCAAACATTTCATAAGAGATTTCTGCTCTGTGTGTAGCACAACCAGTCATCACTCTCAGAATAATGTTACTGCAGACAAGGAATATGTAGCTCTGGCATCAAATTAAAGAAATGAGACTGAAACTGCACTTGTCCTATGGCTCTGACTAGATACAGTCGAGATCTCCCAACAGCACGAGTTCTCCTATACTGTATGGGCTATAGTAATGCCTTCACATAATGAAGTATTATGGAGTTTCTGCTTCAGCAGTGAATTGATTTCCCCAAGTAGATTTCACTTGAGAAGAAATCATCACCTTAAATGTTATCTGCGAGGAGCAGAATTTCTCTTTCATTTGTTTGGAGCGTGTGTGCAGTTTAATTAGGCACTGGCTCAGCAGGCTTCAAAGAACTGCACTCAAATTAACAGAGGCAAACTTTTGTTTCACCTCCCAGCAGCATCTGTCTACACAGCACAGGTTTAACTCACTAATGAGACAGCAACACTGATCCTCCGAATCTTGGAAAACTTGAGACTAGGTTAATGTACACAAAAACCTATACATTGAATTCATTCTGATGGGTGCAAATTACGAATAAGCATTTTTTAGGGCTTCACCCAATCTTGACTTCATCTTCACATCATCTGCAATCTTAAGAACAATCCAGATTAGAAAGACTCCTGCTCACTTGTTTGTATGCTCAGAACAAAATAATAGATGGGCCAACTGTATCAAACAACAACATTGCAAAAACCAATCTGTTTTGATGACTCCTATTGTAACTTTGTTGATGACTCCTATTCACCCTTTATCACAAGGTAAATGGTTACTGAGAAACTGGATTCACTACAATGAAGTAAATGTTATATTTCTAATGTCAGTAGTGTGTGATATCTATGACATTTTATTCTGAATATCTGTTTTTCCTCTTATTCTTGACAGACTACCTGCACTGTTGTCAATATTAGCTATGCTTAGTAGTTCATAAGCATGAACTCAAGAGAGACCTTTTTGTCAATGAAAGAAATAATTCTAATTAGTTGCCTGTGCTACATAGAAGAAAACAACAGAGGAATCCTCACAGATCATAATCATTTTTCCATGGAGCTGCCCTAGCTTTGCACAATCATTTCAGAAACAGAGTAGAAGGTCTTCTACTGTTTCTGTCTAGAAAAGGTGATATAAAAGTTTCTTTCTGATATTTCTCAAGGCAAATAACTTTGAATATCTTTAGGAAATGTGAAATCAGCTCCAAGTGTATTTAAGAGTTTTAGTTAAGGATAGATATATAACGAAATATTCAAGCCCCACACATTAAAATGTGCCTTTCCATCCCCAGCTAACTTAGAGCTACAAGCAGGAAGATGTTGACAAGGTTTGGTAAGCCTGATTTGATACCTGCCCTACCCACCAGCCCTGCTTCTTCCAGCCTTCTGCTTCCGTTTGTAGCTACTTCTTCGCAACTCAGTGTTCAGCTATTGCCCTTCGCTGCATCACCCCTTCAGAGACTGCCAAATCTGAGCCCAGATCCTGCACACCACACACAGTGCACCTCTCGTGGGCCCAGACAGCCTCTTCCTCAGTAAACACAGTTTGCCCAAGGCACTATAACCTGAAATGCACTGAAAATCAATGCTGGGAGAACCGATTAGTCTTACTGAAAGAAGGGGCTGGGAAATCAGATAAGAATCATAGCAAGAAAAGAGAGAGAGTTTGAATCAGTAACGTGCATCATTTCAAGACTCATTCTCAGCTGTTGATTTTTACTTGTCAGCAGCACGTTGTTCTATCTATTATATCTATTATAACTAAATGCTGTTAGTTCCCAGGAGTCCCTTTGGTATTGCCCCCTCAAGAGCAAGCCTAATCCTTGTGTTTGCTGTGTTAATATGTTTGCTTGGAGAATCACCTCAAAGTGCCTGGCAGGATTAGTGTTTATTACTCAAAGCATTGAGAAATCAAAGCAAAGGGATTATCACTAATAAAGCTGTTTGGCCTAGCATGAGCAGACTTCATGAACAGTAACTTCTTCGAATATAAAGGAGATAATACCTTGCTAACAACCAAGTGGATGGCTAACAGAAAAGTTTGTTTTGCTGTGAGAATTACAGACCATTTCCCTTCCACATGCTCTGACAGTGGAGAACAAGCTATACCTGTGCTTAACCAAGAGGCCTTCTGCATTTTCTCTCCCCTGTATCTCTGGTCAGCTAATGCAGAAGTAAAATGACTACCCTATTTTCATGCCAACACAAGCCCTGAGAGCAGCTTTCCCCTAGCCTTTAACAAGCATCTGCAACAGGCCTGGTTTTACACAGGACAGCTGTTCTGCTTTGTCCAGACAAGGATTCTCTTTCTGAAACAAGGACTTTTCTGCAGAGTCATGGATAATTTTAGGGTGAGGATTGTCAGCCCTGCTTTTTGCTGTAATGAACCATTCCATTACAGTATAAAAGCAAAACTTACTGAAGGAAGCCAGCTTCTTGCTTCCAATCCATTTTTAAAAGAAAATCCTTTGCAGTCTCCCATATAATTTACCTTGTTAAATAAAGGTAGACTGATGTGTCTGGCTTCCTTTCCATAGCATATTCCATTTTTCTACTTAAAGCACAAGCAGAGCAAATGTAACAAATCTGTCTGCCAAAGTGAACACTGACCAGTTCTGGTTTTGATTAGCCTTATAGATGACAGCCTTCATAGCTTTCATAAATTTTCAGTTTCACAAAGAAGTGATACAGATCTGCCTCATTAAAAAAATAAACACATTTATATTCATCTGTTAAATGTCCACAAGTCTTGAATATCTTTTAGTAATGGGCAAGACTTGAATATCTTTATATTTTTTTGTGTGTAAAAATTAATAATCCAGATAATCAAACTTTGCAGTCAATGAAGAAGAGAATCAAGGCCAATTGAACCATTAGCAGTCCCTAAAAGGAACATCAAGTCACAGGCATGCATGAACTCATTTAATTCTGATATTTGTGATAAAATGTACTCTTATTATACCAAAATTATTTATTTTACTGATTTGGAAACATTTTGAATGGTATGTTTCTACATAAATGCATAAATATGGACATTATAGGGGAAAAAATGAAAGAACATAAATGAAAGTTTTGAGTTCACTTATCAAAAATGTTCATTGAACTGCATTCAAACCAATGCTTTTAATCAGGTGAAATTTACCACTTTTTCTCACCACTACAACACCACCAGCAGGATAGTTGTATAAGCATTGTCAATGCTCGTTGTTTCCTTTTTGCTATGAGAAGAAAAGGTAAAATTTAAATTTGCCATTTTTCTACCAGAAGTGTGAAATAAATAAGGTGAGTTGCTGAACATCCTGCACTTGTTACTTTAATGACCTAAAGAAACCCATAAACTTCTATGAAATCCAGACATCTGTAAAAAACACATAAAACCTGAAGTGACCACTAAAGCCTCCTCGAAGTCAACCTACCCAGTGCAAGTGTAAAATAAACTATTATAATGATGGATAGTGCCAGCAGTCTGACACACCATTCCCCTATGCCCTAAGACACATATTCAAGTAGGTTTCATTTAATGCTTTTAATGCTGCGCATATTTCATCTCTGATTTTTAGATTCAAAGACTAAAACTATGTGAACTCAATTTCACAGCTTTGCCACATGTGATGTTAAGGGGGACCAAATATTGAAAAACTCTTTCATATGCAGAAACCTGGCATAAGAGGACATTATTCAACTTTATCATAATATACTTTGAAGCTGTGCTAAATTGATTGATTATTATCTATATAAATTAATACCTATATATATTTATATTTTATATCTATTTTTATATATTAATATCTATATAAATAATATCTAGAGTATGATTATAACTTTCCTTAGTGCCATACAGAGTGTCTGATTTGTCAATAGAAATCAACATTATTATTGCAAACCAAGATTTTTTTCCTCCTCAAGGTGCAGAAGAGGGAGTATTGCTTGGAAAGTGTCTGCAGAGGAAGAAAAGTAGATAATCCAGTATTATATTCTGCACTTAAGTGTTTTGAATCTTGCTGTAGCTTCTCTGCCTTGTTCTGTCTGATAGTCCAAGTGCTACATTTGAACAGAATATACTTCTTCTGCTGACAGCTATTCAGAGTCTGTATTCTCATATTGCAGCAACTCACTGATACAACACAGTCTTGTATATTCCATATATTTCTGAAAACAGAAGTGGCTAAGGCTTCTGGAAAGAACCTTCTGTCATTTATGACAAAGAAATGCACGAAGCAAGTAAAGAAAATTAAACATATCTCCACATATACTTTGTAGGAGCCCCAATGCCATGTGTGATCATTATCCTATATCTAATTTGCAGAACTTTATAGCTTGCAGTTATTTTACACAGATTGAAAACCATTAATAGAAGCATTTCAAAGTTATCAGTAATGCTAGCATTATAATCAAGTGATTTTGGTGTTTGGTATAAATTTATTTTCTAAATCAATATTACATATTACACATAGCTGTCTTATTTCCATTCTAAAATCTAAGACTTACCAACCGAACTATAAATCCTCACCAGTGCAGCTGAAACAGCATCCTTTACCCCATATACTTCATATTTCACCCTTAATGACATACATACATCTATATATGCATATCTGCCAAGGTAACACTTTCCAAGCTTAGAAAAATGTCCTTGCTGAAAAAAATATACTGGCTTCAATAGGGGGGTTATTTTCCCTATTAACTCAGTATCCTAAAACCAAATTGCTCTCTGACATTGTCTTCATCCAGACAAAGATATGTCTGTCAAATGGACACACTCAGTTTTGGCTGGTTTTACATTTTAGGCTCAAAACTTTCTTCTATATGTCTTCCATACCACAGAGGATACTCTTTAGCAATCTAAAGATTAGAGAATATACTTTAGTTGCAGGGAGTCTGGAAAAAAGCCTGGATCTCACACCAAGGACTTTTCAGCTCTACTGGGCTTTAAGAATGTCACACCGAAAAAGCATGAAGATAACCCAGAGCTTGAATGTCATGAAAGAGCTAAGGAAAACAGCCACTGGATTTTTATAGGAGGTTACAGATCTGGATGTTACAGGCAACAGCAAGAGGGCAGTTTGGGCACTCAAGTATCAGCTGTGGGAAAAGGGTCCTCATGTTTATATCCAGTGTTTTTCACGCTACAACAAAACCCAAAATCTTTCAGGTAACATCTGAATGAGCTCTTCCTTAATAACAAGAAAGGAGTAGTACCATTTAATCGGCAGCAGCTAATGTTAATTAATTTCCACCACTGCAAATATCATAGAAACAATGCAAAGTACACTCAGAAAGTAAATTAGATATTAGTGGAAGACATATAAGAAACATGCTTCTAGATGTGTAAATTTAAAGGTATAATGCTGCTAAAGACTGCCCTGCGGTCTTTAAAGAAAACCTGTGATATATTTCCTAAATTTCCCTGTTTGATTTTCCTGCCTTTCAAAGTCAAGAGCAGCAACATCCTTTATCTTTTGAAAGACTGCTCTCATTCCCTACAGTACCACCCTTTGATTTGGATTGAGCTTTATAACAATAAAAAAATATTTTTCTGAGTCTGTACTGTCTTGCCCATAAAACATAGAACTGAGCCCCAGGATTTCTTGTCATTAAAAGACTCTTTTAGTACCAATAGGAACTTCCAGTATTCGTGTCCTGCTTAAAATCAAGTTCAGGTAGGTATATTGTCTCCAAAAAATTTTCCTACCATTTCAATTACACATTTTATACAACAATAAAGTTCAAAACCAAAGTTGAATCGTGCTCTTCTTAAATAACAGCTATATTTTTACACCATGCATTCAATTTTTGGTAGACTTTTTTAATCTTTCAAATTGAAAAGCGTTATACAAATTTGATCTATTGTAACCATAAAAGAACCATAAAGTATCTAGAGTTTTTCATAACATTAACTATCATATATTTAATATGATTTATGCTTTCTGAAGGATATACTTTTCTTCATATTGCAGAGAAGGAGGGTTTCTTTATGAATATAAACAGTATTTTTAGCTTTATACCTTCAGTGTGTCTGAAGCTTTAAAACTAGTATAGGATTTTATTCAGCAGAATCAACAGGAATAGTAAATCAGTGCTACTCCACTGTGCAAGGCCCCATCTTCACCAGAGACCTAAGGAGGGCTGCTGAGAGGCAGAATAGCTACAGTACTGGACTATTGAGAGAAATCCCACTGTTTAGCTACGCTGTGGGATAGCTGTAATAGCAGTAATTAGCACAATGTCCAGTGGATAATGAATTATATTCACACCTGGGTTTTGACCCTGTAAGGTTAGAAGAAAAGTGCCAGCAATCTTCTCTTCCTACCTCCTGTCTTGACATAGAGCCTACAGCTGAGTTGTGTGGCCAGAATAGCACAACTGAATGCATCCTAGAAACTGCCTATTTCTGCAGAATTGTAACAGCAATGATTTTCAGGTGTTGTCCTTCAGGAAAACATACAGAGAGGAAAAATAGTGCAAAACTATACATTGTAAAAAATATCCCCTCTGGACCATATTAAAAGTCACTGCAGCAGAGGTTTTGCACTTTGCTATGTTAGCAACTGAGATCTCAGAAGGTAGGAACTTTCAAAAATTAATTTGATATTTTTCTTTCTTTTTTCAAAAGCATACTGTTCATAAATCATGAAAAAAAAAAAGAGAGAGATAAAATTGCAAATAAATGCCAGTTCTTTAAATGTCAAATGTGGAAAAACCCTTCAAATAATATCTTATCTATAACATCTTCAGCTCAGTAAATAGCCCAGTTCTACACAATTGAACAATCTTAATAGGTGAATTTCTGACTGTACGCTTACTCAATTTAAGTTGAATCCTTATTTTATGCCCTTTTAAAAGTCATGAGACAATATAAAAAGTGCAATTAAAGTTCCTCTTGTTCTGAAATGGCTGTAGCTAGCAACCTTCATTTGCTCTCCAGAATTTCAGGGCAGCATTCCCCAGACACTATCGGAAGGTCTACAAAAAACTCAGTCTCCAAAGTGTTATAATTCCATCAAGTACTAGAATACAAAACATTAATGAATGAAGCTTTAGTCAGTGCCTTCTCATGCAAAAATAATACAGATACAGATTCATCAGAATGCCTCAGAAGTTTCCTCTTTCTTTACTTCCTTTAGTACCTTTTGTATTTCCTGTTTTCTTTGCCTTCATGTTAATTGTTACATGTTCATTGTTAACATGTAATTGAAATACTGGCAGATCACATAAAAAAAACTCCATGAGCAACACAATTTTTCCAGATACTTAGTCAGCCTGACCACTAATGCCCAGACAGATGTGAATTAATAGGGTGGCTCAGCATCCAGAAGCTTTGACTACTCAAAAGTCCCAAAAGCCTGAATTCATATGACCTGTCTTTGGGAACCCCTCTCAGTCACATGAGGGGCTCTGCAGAGATCATCTGGCAATGTCAGTGGATGAATAAACACTTCGGACATTCCAGTATCTCCATCACCAAACATGGAGGCTGGGGCAGCCAGACTCCTAACTTACAACTTAAGTTCTTAAAGATAGCTGGGAAAAATGTAGATCTAAATTTCCAGAACCAGATCCCCTGGAAAATTATCATGTTTATTTCTTAACTGTGTAGATTGACCTGACCTGAACAAGAAAATTTCTGCCAAAAAGAACAGGCCAACTCTGAGGAATATCCAAAGACTTCAAAATTGTGGCACTTACACCAGGAACTGGTCATGGTCATCATTGTCCTTGGGTTTCTTGGTTAAGAGACAGGGTTTTTCATCCCTTCTCACCTTCAGAGACACATTTCACAGAACAAGGAGCATCTGTGCAGTATTTCTGTACTCCTTTTGTCTGAGCACAAGGCCATGAAAGACAGAAATTTAGCAGCAGCAGCTCTCTTTTGGGAGACAGTGACAACAATGTGGCAGTTATACTGTCAAAGGTCTTTTCATCTTATTTGAGACTGACTCCATCCTTCTTTCATTTCCAGGACAACAGCTAAAGCAATGAAGGAAAATTACTGCCTTTTCTCATCCTATCATTCTTCCAAACTAGCTGCCTGTGCACTTTGTGGCAATAGAAAAAAAAGTAACTGCAACCACTGGAAATTGTTTAGGAGAAAATGAATGGTATTTTCCAAGACAGGCACAAAAGTGGCGCTCCCTTTACAGACACATTACCAGTGTTTACCCTGAACTCCAGAAATGTTGTTAAATTACCCGAAATGAAGCTTCTGTAGTAAACAGCTAACCCCAAAATATGTAGTTGTAATATATTATTTCATAAGACTCTTCTTCAAAATGTCTTGTTTGCCAAGTTCCCTTGGTTGCAAAAGCAGTGATAAGATCCAATCTTTTGCCCTAAGCACCAGGCAGTAATGGTATCATTGTCATCTACTCCTTCCACAATTGCGTTAGCCTACCTTGAGGATTCCTTCACACACTTCAGAGATGATGACAATTCTCTTTTGGAAATAATGTTTAAGGAACATCAACACTTCCTTTTTTAAGAAAGAAAAGCCCCTTTTGCCCCAATTTTCAAGGCTGCATCTTTTAAAGCTAAAGCTTTTACACACTCATTCTACAACAATAAGCTCCTGTCCATTAGCTTTTGGACAATGAAAGATCAGAAGCATATTAAATTTCAGGCTAACACTCCTTAGAACACATTTGCCAGTATAACTCAGCATATGCTCAGCTTTATCCTAGTAGAGAACAGTGGGGAGAATTTAAGCTTTTGCTAATAATGATCTAACCTTTTATCCAAATATTTGTATGGAGCATATCTGAACACCTCGGCACCTCCTGTGGATCTCTAATCTCTTTAATTAAAATCATTCTCATGTTACTGCTTACATTTTTACTTTTGTCTCATACTGCATACACACAGAAGTCTCTCGAAATCCAGGCAGCCCTTCAACAAATCAAATTAAAGGAATTTGGGTTAAGATGATAACTGATAGTTTAGGAAAATCAGCTGAGACTGGTAAAGGTTCCAAGGCTGGTAAAGCCCCTCCCACTTAGAATACATCAGCATAATCTGACTAATTTTATATTCCTTATGCTTTTTTTTTAATCTGAAAATTTAATGAAATGAGAGTATGTTCAGTGATGAACAAATTCACAGAATCATAGTGTCATTTAAGTTGAAAAAGACCTCTAAGAACTCTGAGTCCTATCAAAATGTGAAGAAGACAATATTTTTATGGCAAACATCCATATAAAGATATGGTGATTATTCCAATCACTGGTTTTAAAGAGGAAATTCAAGTCACCATAATATAATGATGAATAATGATGAGCACAAAGAGATAGTTCTCAAATGAATAACTGGTGTCTGATACAAATTGTCCTGCCTTTGCAACATGCTCTTAAAATTCAATCTGTAAATTACATCACTATAATCATTGTTAGGTATTAAGGTCACTTGTACTAGCAATCACTTAGCTGAATAGACAAACCCAAACTTGTATTGCACACAAAACTGGTTTTAGTTATCCCTGTGGAATCACACGAACTGTTTGGAGGGGCATGGAGGGGAAGAAGGGGTGGATCTATGGTGGAACATCATGTTATTAATTTTAACTTTATATAACTTAACTACCTAAATATTTAGGGATCAAAACACAGCCAATACAACGTAATTAGCATGAAAATTCTTAGTAAAAAGATAGTACTAACTTCACTTCTCATTGAAAACTTACACATTTTAATGGCACTTAGTGGACTTGCTATTTGGAAACATCATACTGTAAAATCTGCACAAGCCATTTCCAAAATGTAAAAAAATCCTTTTAAGTATTAATTTGAAAACTACTGGACTGTTATTCTCTCTTATTTTTATAACAAATAGAGAGAAAATCCAGGGCCTACAGTACATATATGCTATCTTTTCAGTTAAAAAAAAAAAATAAAAACAGTCATGAAAACATCTCCTTGTTTTGTGGTGATGTACTGACAATACACAAAATCCCAGTTAATATCAAGATGGGCACTAGAAGAATGCCTGTTAGCTTCATTATTAAAAGTACATTTCCCAAGGACTTCAAAAGTAGTTTCCTTACAATAAGGAGTGATAAATAGGTCAGCAAATGGATACTCAAATTATTTCTGTAAATCAGCCAGAAAACTTTCCAGTGACTTCAGCAGATTTTGAATCAAGCATTCAGATCTCAGCTATTATACATTTTCTGCATCTTTTCAATGAGCAATGATGGCTTTCTGTTCTGAAAGCCAAATGTATCTTTGTCTTTTCCCTCACAAAAGATCAGAACCCTATAAGCACCATCTGGACTGTTTCTTTGTATGTCTGTAGATTATGCAGATACAGACTTCAAACACAGACTGCAAAAATCCTATTGTAGCAGCAGCAACTGACTGGGATCCTCATCCAGGAGTGCTTTGAAGTTAAAGGAGCTGAATCAGGCCCTCCATATGCCTTGCATAGTAAAAAGATTGAACCTATTGTGCCAGTTTATACATCCCATAATTGCATAGCTGTTACCTTATGTCAGCTTTCTCACATAAACTCTTACCTCCAAGGCATGCACCCATGGCCAATGAGAATATTAATGGTTTCATAGGCAAGTTAACATCTGGATCTTTACTCAGATTGAGAAGCACAGGAATCTGTGGTTGAAGAAGAGAGAAAGGCAAAATAGACTTCATTAGACAATTGGTATAGAGCCCAAAAATACAGCAGGCAGGCCTTCTAGCCAGATCTAGCACCAGTTCTCAGCCAGTAACATTCTTCAAAGATAAACAACCTCACCTTAGTTCACAAAACTGGTTTGAGTTCAACATAATATTGTAACCACTTGGTTTGAAAGAATGGTGTAATCGGTACCTGTAGAGAGAAAGTTATTGGGAAGGGGAGAGGTGACAATAGTATTATCCTGTGTTCAGTGTATACAGAGGTTTATGGGACCGAAA
>NW_008236973.1:5485894-5516983 GCF_000691975.1 Corvus brachyrhynchos | reverse complement strand
GGGAAAGAGAAAGAAAAAGCAAATGTGGAACAGTAAGACATGAAGCAGGAAGAGCTTTAAGAAAATAACTGTGATATGTCTGAAAATTAGTGCTTTCTCAGAGTCTAGGAGTTTCAGTAGTGAATAGTTATGACATTTAATTCTCCAATTTGTCATTTTAATGTATTTCACAGTTCACCCTCACGGGGTATGATCTCTTCTGCTTCCTGAAAAATGCTTTAACTTTGATGGCTGAGTGATGCTCACCTTTATTGACTGCATGTGTTCTTTTGGTATGGAGCAATATATAGGCTTTATGAAGAACTACAACTCTCCTCATTCCTCCCACCCGTGGTGCTACTCATCCCTCTTAAATCCTCTTATTGATTAGCCTAGATGAGCTAATTTCTAAACAATTATTCTTGAATTTTACATTGCCTGAAGATGTCTTTTTCTATTTTAAGGCCTAAAGAAGGCTCAGCATGCCCAACATCTTGTCTGGTTTTGCATGAAATAGTAAAGAAAGATTCCATTTCTCATCACAAACTTTATTTCTCTCAAACTGTCACAGCTAGAACATGGTATGCAATCCAAAATTAAGTTATATTTATTTACAAACAATTTTGTGTCTTGTTGTTGAGGTCAGTCCTAACGCTGTTGCCAGACAGCTCTGAGTGCAGAGCAAACAATGCCCCACACCCCACCAGTGCACTAGATACGCAGAGAGGAGACCAGAGGAGGGGCACTGGTACTGCTCTATCAGTGAGCGTCTCCTCCTGGGATGGCAGCAGACACACAGAGAGTGAAACCCTCTCAGCTATTTCTGCTTTCCAAAGATAACACTTGTACAAGTAATCACACACACCCTCATTGTGCCAGAGTAGCTTAAGCAAGTTACCAGGTCCTATAGCTGTGCAGTGCAATAGAATTCAGCGGGTAAAGAGCGGCCCAAAAATGCTGGTTAATATTCAAGGATCACCTCCTCCAAGCTCAGAAGCACATCCTGACAAAGAAGAAATCACGCAAAAATGCCAGGAGCCTTACATGGATGAAAAAGGATCTCCTGGACAAACTCAAACACAGAAAAAAGAAGCTTACAAGGACAGGTGTCCTGGGAGTAATACAGAGGGATTGTACAAGCACCCAGCGATCAGGTTAGGAAAGATAAAGCCGTGACAGAATTAAGTCTGGCCAGGGACATCAAGAGCAACAAGAAAAGCTGCTGTAGGTATCTTAGTGATAAAAGGAAGACTAGGGAAAATGTGGGTCCTTTCCAGAAGGAGATAGGAGACCTGGTTATCCAGGATATGTGGAAATGGCTGAGATACTCAATAACTTTTCTGTCTCAGTCTTCACCAGCTAGCATTCCAGCCACACTGCTCAAGTCACAGAAGGCAAAGGTAGGGACTGAGGGAATGAAGAATCACCTGCTGTAGGAAAAGATTAGGTTTGAGACCATTTAAGGAAAGAGAAGGTGCCCACGTCCATGGGGTCTCATGAGATATATCTGCAGGTCCTGAGGGAACCGGCTGAGGAAATGACTAAGCCACAATGCATCATATTTGAGAAGTCATGGCAGTGTAGTGAAGTTCCCAGTGACTGGAAAAGGGAAAACATAACCCTCATTTTTAAGAAGGGAAAAAGAAAGGCCTGGAAAACTACAGGTCAACCAGTCTCATCTCAGTACCTGGCAAGGTCATAGAGCAGATCTTCCTGGAAAGTATGCTAAGGCAAATGGAAAAGAAGGAAGTGACTGATGACATCCAACATGGCTTCACTAAGTACAAATGATACCTGGCAAATTTGATGGCTTTCTCCCAAGTCAGAGAGGCATGGATCTGATGGACAGACCACTTGGTGGATAAGGAATTGACTGGATGGTCATACTTAAAGAGTTGTGGTCAATGGCTCAATGTCCAAGTGGAGCCCATTGACAAGTGTCATTCCTCAGGGATTGATATTGGGACTGGTGCCATTTAACACTTTTGTCATCAACATGGACAAAGTGTTCAAGACCAGGTTAGATAGGGCTTTGAAAAACTTGGTCTAGTGGAAGGTGTCCCTTCCCATGGCAGGAGGGTTGGAACTGGATGATCTTTAAGGTCTTCCAACCTAAAGCATTCCACGCTCCTATGATACTGTCTGGTTTGTCTATTTGTGCAAAATGTCAATGAAACATCAATTCACACTGTTATTTTAGGGATTCATTGCTGCTCTACTTCACAACACACACTGTGCTAAGAACTGCCTGTGGCAAAGATACCTTCTGTGAAAACTGCAGAGAATATGCATTAATAGAAAACAAACTATTTGTCGCTTCCAAAACTGTTGATGATTGCTCTGTCTCTGCAGACAGCTACAGCCTAGTCTTACACTTTTATCAAGCAGTGAAATTCAGGACATCATAGAAAACTCTGGAAGGGCAGAAGGCAAGGAAAATTCAAAAATAAAGCTGGCATCAAGAACATGAGATACATATGAAACATTCAGCACTGCAAGAGAAAAGTGTCTGATAGTTTTAGAGGTAATAAACAGTGGGCCAAAAATTATTTACTTTCTAACTAAGACCTGTCAGAGACTAAGTCACTTTGTCAGCCAAATGGTTCACAGAAATTGTTTGTTGCTCTATATTGAGGAAATAGTATTTAAACTCAGGTAAAAGAGGGATTTACTCTGGCTGTCATTTTACTTCTGGTAATAAAAGAAAAATATAAACAGATGGATTCAGCATGTATAGCTGATAAAACATGTCAATTAAACTAAAGAGCATACTGGTAATAACATCATGTGACCTAAAATTCTAAGGTGAAATTCATGACTATTTAAATGACAATATTAGGAAAGTCCAGGCCTTAAAAATTAGTGTCTGCCTGTCAAAGGATGTCATTGAGAGTTCAGCTGTTGAAAAAGGAAGAGAAATATCAGAGGTTTAATAGAGTGATATATAGAGCATCAGTAGAGCATCAATACATTTATTCTGCAGGCAAAAAAAGCTGGATATGCAACATGAAAAACCCCTTGCCATTCAAAAACTAAAATGTGAGAAACATAAGAGCCAAGCTTCTGGTTTATGAAATTTTCATGATAGAACATTATCTGGGTGTTTTTTAAGCAACTCCCAGGTGTATCTGTATATATTAGATTTGCAGCTGGCAACACAGATTAGATTTGCCGCTGGCAACACAGCATTTTACATACAGTCCAAGTTCACAGAGTTTCCCACAAAGTATTTTTCAAACTCAAAATTCAGGACACTGAAACTGTAAAAGGACCAGCTGTATCAGCTGAATGTTCACAAGTCCAGGGAACATGATGGGATTCATCCCAGAGTACTGAAGAAACCTTATGTTATGGCAGAACCCTTCTCAATCATCTACAAAGGGTCTTGGGGACCTGGGAAGGTCCTTGCTGGCTGGCAGCTTGTCAGTGTTATTCCAGAAAGAGCATGAAGAACGACCCAGAGAATCACAGACCTGTTAGTGTAACCTCAGATCCTGGAAAAAACATAGGAAAAATCATACTGGGTACTACTGAAAGGCATTTAAAGAGCAATATAATCATCAGGCACAGCCAACAGGTGTTCACAGTGGGAAAGTCCTGTTTAACCAATTTGATTTCCTTCTATAATAAAGTCACCCTCCTCGTGGATGAAGACAAGGTAGTGAATGTAGTTTTTCTGGATTCTAGTAAGGATTTTGATACTGTTGCTCACAGCACGGACAAGCTGTCCATCTGTGGGATGAGCAGGTTCACAGTGCACTGGGTAAAAAACTGGCTGAAGGGCAGAGCCTAAAGTGTTGCAGTGAATGGGGTCACAGGTGACTGGTGACCAGGCATCAGTAATGTTCCTCAGGGTTCTAGGGCCAGGTCTGTTCAAAGTATTTATCAACAATCTCAAAACAGGAGTTGAATGCACCATTAGCAAGTTTTCTGGTGATACTAAACTGGGAGGTGCTGTTGACTCTCTTGAGGAACTATATGAAAGTCCTTGAGCATGTCCAGAGGAGAGCAACAAAGCTGGTGACAGGGCTGGAAGGCATGTCCTATGAGGAGCAGCTGAGGACTTCGAGCTGGTCCAGTTTGGAGAAGGCTGAGGGGGTGATTTCATTTACAGCTTTCTGAGGAGGGGAATTAAAAGTGGATGTGCTGAGCTCTTCTCCTGAGATCCAGTGACAGAATACAGGGCAATGGCTCAGAGCCGTATCATAGCACATTCAGACTGGACATTAGGAAGCATTTCTTTACTGAGAGGGTGGTCAAAAACGTTCCTAGAGAGGTGGTCCATGCCGGGGTTTAAGAGTCCTTTGGACAAAGCCCTTAATAACAGGCTTTAATTTTTGGTCAGTCCTGATTTGCTCAGGCAGTTGTATTGGATGATATTTGTAGGTCTCTTCCAAGTGAAATAGTCATGCTATAATTCTACAATACTTTTTTACAGTACATTCTTTACTCGGTGACAAGAAATTATTTATTTTCCTGTCACATGCAGATAGCTATCACAGTTTCCAGGCATGTTTATGCAAAGAAATGCAGTAAACACTCACTCATGCAGACATCTATTTAATTAGGGAGCTGGATCTTCACTTTTGAATTTAAAGGGAAGGGAAAAGTCCTGGGATTACAGTTAATTGGGCAATTTTCAACCCCCTCATCTCATTTTGGGGCAGTTCATTTTCTTTGCATACAGGACAAATTATTTGAAATAAGCAATTAGAAGATATTTTGAAAACTGTTTTGTCTTCATGCATTTCCAATGCTCTATTTTAATGTAACAAAAACAGAATTTTGGCAAGACAGAAACAATAAAAGTACTCAACCTATGATGAGCTAAGTGCATGCAGAAACCCATTGCACTGTTTCTTGTAGGGAATTCTCTTTGTACAGCATCCTCTGTAGCAAAACATACATGCTGTGTTCTGCCCTCTTCACAGAGTTTTCAGTTTAGCAACTTCAGTACATGAATTCCATATGGTACTGACATTTTTGATTGTGGGTTACACCAGATTTTACCCTTGTCTAGAGCAGAGAAGAATTTGACCAACAACAGTGTTGCACTGAAAAGGTATTTTCAGGGAAGGCACTTCAAATAAAACACTGATCTGATTTTTGTAGTTTCAGAATTTTTTAGTAAGAGAGAAGTCTTCTCCATGTTGCTGAAGGCTGCTGAAAATCATCGATACGTTCACTCTGTTTAAAGACATGAATATTTTGCACTTTAAAATATGCCCATCTTAAAATAACTGAAAATATTTATGTTTTGTTCTTCAGACTGCAGATAATGTGTTGTGTTTTAGAGTAAGGAAGAATCCTAATTTACCTACATGGATACATAGAATCTCTTGAAAATGCCTAGAATTTTTTCTAGGAAACCATTTTCCTTATTGGTTTTCATTACTTCAATTCATAAAATAGTTTATTTCCTAGAATTCTGTGTAGTGCTGGTTCAGATACACTGATATTCTATTCCCCTTTCTAAAATATCAATCTTCACTTTCCACTTTTCACATCCTCTCAAAGTTTACTGACTGTTAAGTCATCCATAAATTTTAATGCTGTCAAATATGAAACTTTACATGAAGCAGTCAAATTTATCCAAACACAGATGAAATGAAACTTTTTGTCTCAAGATCCATTAATTAGGCATTAATATTTTTTTCTTTTTTTTTTTTTCTATACACGAAGCAAGTCATTATGAATCTGATTATCTCACTAGTACAAACACAGAAACTGAAAGGAAGTTTTGGACAACAATACATCACCTAGATTTTTTTAAAGGAAACACAACATCACAGTTACAGAGCTGTCTGCAGGTTTTTCTGGTTTGAGTCCCTTCAGCTATGCACCTAAGTCAAAACTCAGGCTCTAATGGAATTTTGTATTTCTTCCATTTCTTAAGTAGTTCCTGGGTCAAAACACTACACATAACAGAAAACTGAGAGAGTTGGAGCTTCACATCTACAGTGCCTTCAGCCCAAGGGTGCAGTCACCTCGCACAGAAGACTGTCCTCTCTCACTCCAGTTCTGAGTTACTATGCTGATTGTGCAGCCCATCCCCTCTCCCTGTTCCAAGTCTGGATGACATGCACTGCGTATTGTTTTAGGGGATGAGTGGAGGACCTTATCCAGCAGCACAGAGGCAGTGTTGGGGACATCTCATAAATGAACTGATGCCTGTCTTCTTGAAGCTTCCCACCCGTGAAGGAACAAAACAGTGTAACTTTCCAGACACCTTTGCAATTGCAGTAGCTTTTTCCACAGTCAGCTGGGAGCTCACAACCAGAAAAACTGGGACTGGCAAGACTGCCACATCCCTGGAATATGGGACAAAAATCATGGCTTTCTAATGCAGAAAAGGCACCATTAGCATCCTTGACTCTGAACTGCCACCAGACCTTTCATCATCTCTGCATAATATTTAACGAATTCATGTACAAGTCAAACAAGCCATTACCCCATGAGACTGGTTTCTTTTAACTCCTATCAGTCAGTGGCAAAGTCTCTATAGGCAGAGGTCTGTGATGTCATCCTCCAAACACTCTTCCCTCAGTCAGAGAACACGGCTGTTAGCTATGAAACTGCCCAGATTTTTGTATCTCTGGGTTCAAAAAATTGAAGGAACTTCATGGATTCCACATCCCTACCCAGTACCTGGTCCATCAAAGCTATGACTAATGAAAAGCGCAAGAGAGATTGATCCATTGTCATGACACTGGTTCACCACTGAAGGAGACTTAAGGAGACCTGGAGGGATTCAGTACATCTGTCTTCCATTATTATGAGTGCAGGCTCATTTGTGAAGCTGGAACTTTTTCCTAGGAAAGGACAGGATCATTCATGGGTACCTCATAGCAGGTGCCCCATATTCCTATATCACTAGGGAATGTCAAACCAAACTCATATATAGAAGTCCCTGATTAGTGAAAAGTCATTCTACAAAAGATTTGGATTCAATATATTTAATACTCCTCATCAGAAGTTCATAACTTTGGCACATATACTGAAAAATAGCCTTCCAAAAACTAAATACTTCTTGTTTTAACAGTAGGAACAAAGTACCAAAGAAAGAAAAAGAATTTTAAATGGAAGTTTAAAGATCTTGGGACTTAGTCACTTAGGAACATTCTGTAAGGACTTTCTAATGCAGAATGACAAAGACTAAAGTGCAAGTTTATTCACTGAACTAGATGAATCTCAACTTTAGTTTGCCAAATAGCACATTAATGTCTTAACACCTCAGCTAATGACTGCTTTTACATAGGTGAGAATATGCCTGCATTTTTCTTCCTGTCTCTTCTCTCTGCCTAATAAAAAAAATGAAAAAATTATAGCAGTCTCTCAGGTTCGCTCCAGAACGAGAAAAATACAAATTTGAAATAGCTTAAAATGTTGACAAGGATCCCTCCCTGTCCATCTGTATTTGCCACCTGCAAAGACACAAAAGAAATGGTATTCAGGCATCCAAAAGGATTCTTGCATTTCAGTCCCTTTTCCCAAAACATACTCCTTTGGTTGTTATGCAGGTAGGTGTTGCTTGGTATTGCTCCAAGCCAATTTTTATAGACTAGCTGGATATGAGGCAAAAATCTTCTAAGTAAAGATTTCTGCATTATTGCTTAATAGACCTCAAGCATTTGCTGGGAGGTGACTCATCCCAAACCAATCTTTCCTTTCACACCTATTGTTTGAAGTCTGTTGTGGTTAAATCAATATAATTTCACAGGAAACACCACAGTAATCAAAGCAAAATACCATATTAATATATATTTATAGAGTAGTTACAAATCTGCCCAATTTGTTATATGCCCTGTAAGAAGTGTCTTAAACCTTGGCACAGGTTAACAGTGGACATGAACATCCAATAATGGGCAAAAAAAGGTGAAGAAAAAATATACTTAGCTGAGAAAGAGCTGTAACAATTAAATAGTACGGTACAATGAATGAATGATCACAATTTAAACTGAGAACTTGATTAAATACACCTATCTGAGCATGCCCTTATTTGTTATAATTTGATACTTTTCTGATATTGAAGCTCAGCTGCTGACAAGCATTTGTTATGCTTAACATAATTTGGTGGTTTTTAAACTAATTACATAAGTAAGGTAGCAATAAAAGGTTCAGGTGTTAAAAAAGCATTAGCATAAACAGCACATGGAGGAAAAACATTCATAGCAGTGGATGGATAGTGAGAGTTTCCATCGAAAAGACAATTTTATTTTTCAAGTATTTATGTGGATATAAGAGGAGAAAGTGCAAAAATGCAGCCAAAACAGTGCCTCTAGCTCCACAGCTACCTGCAGCAATGGCCAGCTAGATACCTTAACAGTATGAGTTAGTTTCTAATACTGATTCAATCTCAGAGGATAAAGTAAGCTACGGCACAGCAGAGGAAAAAAAAAAAAAACCAACCAAACAAAAAACCCCAGCAAATTGTAATCAGTAAGCTCAGCTCCCTTGCCAGCACCTGGAGAAGGATGTGCAGTGCTGCACAGACCTTACCATTGTAGCTGTGAAGGGGATGTTGTCAATCACAGAGGAGGCCAAAGCAGACACCCAGAGCACTAAAATGATGGCCACTGCCAAGCGCTGATCCTCAGGAACCACCTGGAATTGAAAGAGAGAAAATTATAACTTTGAGATCAGTGTTGTTCTGTGGGTCCCTCACGGCATAATTGCATGTTCTTTACAGCTTTAATTTATTGACATTTATCATTCCTTTAGGCTCTGAAATAGGAAAGGCATCTTAGATAAAGTAGCCTAACATTTAGTAACACAATTATAGTTCTTCTTCCAAGAAAACTTGAGCAAATGGAAGTACAGAGATTGATATTTCTAATACTCAGCTTTCACACAAGAAATACACTGTGCAACTGTGAATTTTGACCTTTAGCTGCTTATACTTTTTTCACCTTTGCATTTTTGGATTTTTTAGACTACAGAAAAAGCTTCTCTATTGCATTTATGGCTATGTTTATTCTGGCTGTGGACAGATATATACATATTATATATCACCCATGCCAAAGTATGACATGCTTTCAAATTCAAAATAAAAATATTTTTTATTGTTCTACTGGAGTAAAATGATTTTTCTTATTCATTAAAAAATTATAAATATTTTAAGCATACCTTTATTAACAAAGCCGTCTGCTCTCCTATGTAGTCTATTAAGTGCAGATGAGCCAAAGCCTGGGAAAAAAAAAAAGACATCGATATCAACTAATGAAGTGCATGATGTACTTACTTCTTTTTTTCACTGGATGTAAGAAAATGCAACCATTTCTTCCCATTTACAAGATATTGATATTCAACTCATGTAGCTTCTACAGAAGTAATTTTAGGCAAGAAAAGACACAGCAGAAATTGGTGACTATTTGCAGAAGTGAGCTGGTTGCAATGAAATGCCTCAGAGGATTACTCAAGAGCATGGGACACAGGATCAGAGAATGGCTGAAATTTAAAGATGACATTGTTCAGTAGATACATGTCTTCTGAAAACCAGAACACAACTGATTTTAAATCAGCTTCCCCAAGCTCACAATACAGATAGAAGTGTATCATGTGTTTCAAAGGTCAGATGAAATCAGGCATCTCATGCTCAGTCTCAGATGAAGAAACAGGAAAACAAATTATGCTTCTTTTTTATGGCTTTCTTAGACCCATTCAAAAAAACCCCAAAAACCTCCAACAAAAACTACCAAAACCAGTATCCATCTGCTAAAACCAGAACAGAGATCTTGGGTGAATGGGAATTGGCACAGATGCAGCAGCATCTGAAAGGCAGGAAATCCAGCTCTCCAATGCCCAAGTTAGGCATGTAAATTAAGGAGGTGAGCCCTGTAAGCACTGGACCCCAGGACAGCCCAGATCAGAGTGCTCTACCCTCCCTGTGAGAACCATTCTCATTTGTACAGGACACTTAGGTAGCATTCCGTGGTGCTACCAGGGATGAAAAGACATAGGAAGACTTCAGCCTAGTGGTGCTGACTCTGATCTCTCCTTGGGCACATAGAATACTGACTGAGTCTTCACACCCAAGGATAGTGACCTATTTCCTTGACCCTCAAGGTAAAAGGGTGATTTTAACCCATGAGTGCTAGCCTTTAATTCATTTGGGTTTTGTTTTCTTTTCTTGTGGGCATGAAGAATGAAGTACTATTTTCAGGTTTAATAAGGTATATCTATTTTATGACTTCTCAGTTTCTCAGGAGAGAAAATCACATCATTTTTTGTTTAGCCTAGACCACGCTGGTTGGCTTGCTTTCATTTTTTTTCTGTCAAGTAAAAGAATCAGTCAGCTGCAATACCTCACTTACTGACATCAGTCCCTCACAGAGCTGCAGGAGTCAGTGTTCACACAGCACAGCTCCATATAACCCTCACACCGGGCAGTCAGACAGAGCCCTTCAAAGACTGCAGTGGGAAAAAAAGCATTCAACTCACATGCTGTCAAATTCCATGACAGATGCAGACAAAAATCCTAATAGGCTTCGAGTGGTGTGGTATAGGACACTGTCTTGTCAGTGACTAAGGTGCTTTCATTCAGACTGGCAATTCCTGTACCTGCAGCTCGATTGGACATCAGCTGAATGATAGTGGTTTGGGTGTCACTACATAGTAAATTTGGCCCAGAAATATTTTTTTTTTAATCATACATTGAAGAACAAAAGGTTTATCCACAATTAAAGACACAGCATGCAGAAAACAAGCAGCAAAACTTTTAAATACAGGTACATACCCCTTACACTTAAAAAAATGAATATTTTCCCATTACTTTAGCTTCCCAGGAGAAAGTTTCCTAAGAAATTAAGTCTTGTTGGTGATTTTAAGTTACCATTTTCTTTCTAAGCCATCTGTGTTGCTTTATCAACTCAAAGGTTATGTCAGTGACTTTTTAAATGTATATAAATGTATATAAAAGCAATATTCTTAATAGTTTTTATATTGTTGCTTTGTGTTCACACTTCAAAATAAACTTTTAAACAGCTAGTTGTCAGCAATTAGAGCCCAGATTTACATTCAATTAATACTGCTGCCTTATTAATTATCTACTAACAGAACGTGTTACTTTTGAGTAACACTCAAAATTCATTCTGGAACACAAGAAAAAGAGATGTTCAGGACACACACATCACTCCTGCAAGACAGTCTGCAGGTAGCCCATCTTGTTAGAGATGGTGACAATACTAACCACATAAACAATTTTAGGATGTCTCTATGATCTCCAGGCCACTCTCCTGCAAGCACCTAACTGCAAGTCAGCAATTAGTACCCTGCCACTGTCCTCCCCTGCATGTAAACTGCACAGAGGGTCTCCTGGATATTCCTGTGTCTTCTAAGAGGAGTAAGCATTATTGCACTAATTGGTGTCTTCAAGCATATTAGTTCCTGTGTGGCAGTTCACAACAGAGCTTTACTGCAGAAAAAAATCATGTGCCATTTAAAAACAAAATCTAATTTATGCATAAAAATTTTGATTAATCCTCTTGTGGACAGTATGTCATGATGTCTGTTGTAAATAAACTCTGCCTGAAGGATTTAAGGTATTATGTCCATTTCTACTATAAAAGTGAACAAAGAACTGTAATCCTGAGAGGCATAGGGACTTATTTTACAGAGACAGAAGAAGCAAAAAGATTTTTATAGCATGTAACAGCCACTTGTGACTAAAGACCAAAAAGACAGCAGTAAAGATTAATTACTCAGGGGACACAAAAGAAAACAAGAGAGCTCTAAAGGATTTCCAAGTTTTTCGCTGTGAAAGATGCACCAGACTGGACTGATGAACCCCCAAAGGCAGAGCCTCCAAAAGTTCCCCTGTGGTTCAGGAACTCAAATCACATTTTCCAAAATGACTTGCAGCCTAAGTCCCACACAGGTTTTTAAATGTGCCTTGTAATAGGAAAGAGAACATTTATAGCAGTAGAAACAGCTTCAGACTGGGGACTACCCAAGCCGAAGGTTCACCAAGGGTGAGAAATATGAGCTGACAGTTGCTGGATGCCCTAGACCATGGAAAGATTTCTTATATTTCAATGTATATTTTTGTTTTGACCAGTTTCTTCTTGACACTGGTAACTTAAAGGAAAGAAAATTGCCTTTGAAAGGACTGTCACCTACTAATCCAACAGATTCAGATTAAAATTAGCAGTGATGACATACATAGAACATTTTCTCATTCATTTAATGTCTCACTTTTTTTTTCTTGATTATCTGGAAGAGTTTCTTTCATGACTTTAAACTGCTGTTATTCTAGGGAGCCAGAAAAAATATTCTTTCATTAGCAAACTATTCACTGGTGACCTGAGAAACCATAAAAATGAAGTTCAGTGAATTATAATAGTTGTATCCAAAGTCTGGCAGTAAATGGCAAATCCCTGTGTATTTTACTGTGGTATTGTGCAGTCACACAGCACTCAAATCACAGCCAGTCCATCCAAGTTCAAACAATAAATACATCAGAGAATACAACTAATAAACCGTTACAGCAGAGGTAGACAAAATATACATGGCTACAGCGTTGATTCCCTGTAAGGTCTAGAAAATGCAAGGTTATATAGAACCTGATAGAATGGAGAACTAAAAATTGCTTGTTCTAATGAGCATACAATAAATCAATATTTCCTGATGAATTTTAGACTTAGTAACTTACAGAAAACTTCCTAATAATAATCAAAGTTTCCACTCATCTTCTCAGAGGTTACCAGATTTTGACTTCCACTTTGGCATTAATTAGAGTTAGTTGGATTGGTTCTTGTTTCTATTTGCTTCAAACGTTGTCCCTGTTACTGCTGGTGATTTTTTTTAATAGATTCCAATTTCCAAATTCCTGGGATCTTTGCAATTATTGGGAGGGGAGAGGGGAGGAAAGAGGCTGTATGAGCAAATTTGTTACCACAGGCTTTTCCCAGGCTTCTCACTCAGACAATACACTAACCATGGCAGTGTCAGTGGTCACATGGGTATTGTCAGTCTTGTTTCTACATCATTATTACATCATTTAAACCCAACAATTAACAACTGAAGAATAGTCAACACTCTAGAAGCCAAATTTAAAAGTTAATGTGAGTATCCACACAAAAAAAAATTTCCAAATATTTGGCATAAAAATAAATCCTCTCAAGCTATACAAAAGCATCAAGTAGAGAATAAAAGGGGATACAAACATGGATGGACTGTTGTCAAGCAGACAAACACAGAAACTACACAGCAAGATATCCAGGCATTTCAAGAGCTGAATATCTTTTAAATTAGTATTGCAAACTGAAATTCAGTGTATTTTCCTTTTGAATCACACTTCTGTGTGATATCTTAGGCCATTTGGCAGCATAGCAGACAGCACTAGAAGCATTTTTCAACTCTGGTATAATCTTGTTCTATTATTTTTCCTATCATTTGTATAAGTAATTGTAAACAAACACATAAATATATATAAAATATCTGCACATATAGACCAACAATAAACCCAGAAACTGAAATTTAAATTATAGAAAAATGATTGTGTGAGATACATTCAACAAACACAGAATAAGGAGAGAGTGAGATCAAGTTTACAATGAAAATTTAAATATGAAAGAGGTCCAACTAACTTTCACACTCTGCAATTCCTCTCTGTATTACCATAACTACACTTGATCAATAATATTCCAGTGGGATTGAACCAGCAGGAGGCCTCTCTCCATGAACATAATTCACATTTGAAATTGTTTGCAATTCTTCAGGCTTTATAATCAGAGAATATTACCTCCATGAGAACAAACAATGCTGCAAAGAAAAGGAGGGTTGCCCACTCAACTCTGTGCAATATCATCTCAAAATCATGGATGTCTGCTAGCACTAGCAGCCAAAGGGCTCCCAACATGGCAATCCAGCCTGCATGAGAGAAAGAGAGAACAATACTTTACACTTCACAGACTTGTTATGTGCTACCAACATGTAAGTTACAGTATTGTGATTTTCAAAGATTTTTGCCATATTTTTGCCCTGACTGTAACAGGAAGAGTTCACAGACACCACAGGATTAATGGTTTCTGCTTTTAAATTAAAACAAAAGAAAAAAAAAAAAAAACAACAGAGTTGGGTTACCCCAATAATCAATGGGTTTAGATCACAGAGAAACCTTTAGGTATTCAGGAGTAGTGAAGGACTCTGCAGCTCCCAAAAGGCTGGCTGCATCCCCTGGACCTTGAAGACTCAGTGGCTACCTGCTCTAGAAGACAATCAGGAAAGGAAACTCTCCTTAGAAAAGAAGGGACACTTAGAGTAAAAGAGGCTGTCTTCAGAGATGATCCTCTGTACATCCTGAAGTGTTTTAATACACATATTTAGGTAACCAATTGAGAGAAAATACAAATCAAATGCACAATCAGCTGGAAAATGCAAATAGCAAGTCTCCTGTCCGAGCAAGGCTCACTTTCCCTCTGCACAGTTAAAATTCTTTCTAGAGCTGTTTGATCCCTCTGTTCTATTTATCTTAAAACTCTCAGAGTTCCCAAAGCAGCAAAGGAAAGTGAGAACTGTCAGTTCCATCTACCATGACTTTTCAATAGCAAAGCTGATTTGCTGTCTCATAAAAGAAAGCAAATCAACTGTTTATGAAAATTAAATTAATTTTCTCTGAACACAAAGAAAGGGGATATAGAAATGCACTGCCTAATTTTCTTCTGACTGTTGTCTTGGCTGTTTTCCGAATTCATTAAAGAATAGTGGGCCCACTCCACCTTAAATAAATGAAGATGATGGCAATTCCTGTTAGAATACTGCAAAGGAAAGTAGGTATGTGCTGATTTGAAGCTAAGTAGCAGAATTTTAACTGCTATTTTATAAAAACTTAAGTCACACCATTACATTTTTCTCATATGCATTTTGTATGTAAGTACAACATAGTGAAGCATTAAAAAATTTCTCATTACTTCTGAAACAATCTGTGAAAATATCTTGGTATTATTTTTACCCTTCTGTCTCCAATAATAATGAATCAACTTGAATTGATTGTTATCTCCATATGGAGATAACAATTAATCACTAAAGGTAATGAAATATTATGGAATTGCTGATGAGGTGGATGGAGCCAGCATTTTCTAGCACTGTGAGTGTTATCAGCACACATCAGCTTCAAGCATGCAGCTTTGCATGAGGGAACAGTGCCTGGCCTTATAATATTGTTCCCTGAGAATACAGACAGGCAAGGGAGGTGTCATCCTGCCATGCTTCAGCAAGTACAGCTCTGCAGAGGGAAGTGCAAACACATCAGCTGCCAGTTCTGGCTGCACAGAGCTTAGAGAGGAGAGGAGAGGAGAGGAGAGGAGAGGAGAGGAGAGGAGAGGAGTTTCTTGGCATTTTTTATTCATGATGAAGAATTTTCAAAGTACTAGGATACATCAAAGACTGGCTTCTCTGTTCATTTTTTTTCTAGCTTCCTGGACCACAAAAGAGAGCCATGAGGAAGAGAAACAGAAATAATTTTTTAAAATAACTTCTCATTACTCTAGTGAAAACAAAGCCCATTTACAGTTCCACAGACCACTTCCTTTACTGCCTCTTAGTGCCTCTGTTTGACAACAATTGATGTCCTGGAAAGAGAACTTGGAGAGAAACTGAATCTAAATTCTATTTCTACCTGTTGAAGAGGGTGATTGTTTCTACTTATCCTAGGGAAAAGAAAATGAAATTTTATTATAAAATGCATCTTGCAAATTTATAATGCAGTCTTCATAAGAAAAGATTTCCATTTCTTCTGCCTGGTGCCAGAAAAAAAGTACAGTAGTAATCACTTGAGTGCTTTGCTTTTCTCTTACCCAGTGGGGAAAACCACCTTTGGAATAATACTTAGCTCATGATGAGCAGAACACAATTGCAATCCTACTCAAAACCCCCTTATTTTAAAATAATCAAGAAGAAGAACTTGAAAATATAAAACAATCTAATAGAACCAAATAGAAGCCTAGAATTTGAAGGCAGGCAGGAGAAAGAGAAAGAAATGAGGGGAGAAAAATTACTGTGTAATTTGTAGGCCTTTCAAATGCTCGTTAAGAACAGTTTGCATTCCTCAGCAAAAGTAATTTTGTCTGACCTACTACCTCATAGTAGCAGATCAGAAGCACAGAAGTATAACAAGCTTCCTCCAAACAAAGCGAAAATGTGGACGCTGTATGCTCACGTTACATGCACAGAATTTGGGGAAATGCATTCATGAAAACTGAGCATACACAAAAATTTCACTTTTCTGGAAATTGAAATGGCACTTGAGACATTTGAACTGAAAACCAAACTCAGGATAATATTGCATGATCTCAATGCTGGTCTGAGCAAAACAGCATGCTGCTCAAGACAGTGCAAGATAACACATTTAGGTTGGAAGGGATAAAACTGTAAAAATCCAGGATGGGAAGCAACTGGATGCCAGATAGTCCTGCAGAAAAGACTTGACAGACACAGTGATCACAACTAAATCTCATTGCTCAGTGAAATACAGAACCAGGGCTACAAATAGTAAATTCTGTGAAGCAACCTCTGCTCTCCTCATCCCTGGAAAACCCTGAGAATATATACTGTAAGATGCATACCCATGAGGAAATCTGAGGCAGAGAAGGAAGCACAATCAGTGGTCTGAAGAGTTGACTTCTGAGGAAAAATGTGAAGAATCCAGGATGCTTAACTCAAGATGATTAAAGAGGTCCTGACAAGTCTTTGGTAAATACCAGGGTTCCCCAAAGGGCAGAAAGCAAGCTGTTTGTGGCAGCAGTAGGACAAGAAAGAGTGAGAAGATGTTAACAGCAACAACGATGATTCAGGCAACACAATATTCAGGATCACACATTTATAGTGGTGGAGAAATAAGGTTTTTTTAAAAACCATCTAGACCCTTTCATTCTGCCAGATTAAAATATAGTACTCCTATCTGCAAATAATGGGAGGGACACACTGATTTTTTATATGTTTTTCTCTAAGTATGACTTTCATTTTCTGTGCTCTTTAAAATTCTTTATTTGTTGTCATAAAGGCCACAGCAAGTTTTTGTGAACTGCAAAAACCTTCTAAGCCCACAATGTCCATTACAGGCCTACCAGCTAAAATATATTTGGTGCTTAGCTTTGAATAATTATTCACACAGCATGGTATTGAATATATGAGTAAAGTCCATAACTGTGTCCCAACAGTTTAGTCAGAAGATATCTAATTAGCTCCACAACCACTCAGAATGTAGCTTAAGGATGTATCCCAGTCCTTCATGTACTATGGTGTAATTGTAATGTAGTATATGCTTGATCATCCTCTTACACAAGCCTATAAAAATATTGGGGTGAAAAAGTTAAATCAAAGACATACTTCCAGTAGTGCTTTCTCTACTCATAGAATATGTTCTATCAGTAGTTCTGAATGTGAATGAAAATGTTCTGTATTTTGGTTTATTCAAATTTTGTTTTGTTTTATCAGGCATCCCTGAAAATATACATTCTGAAATCATGCTGAAGTACTTGCTAAGTAGTACTTGCTGTCCACTGATAAATGCTCTTTTATCTTTAATATTATTTTCTTTTTAATATAAAGTTACCTTCTCACAAAGCAACTTGCTGGTCTTTTGAGCAGTCTATTTTCAGGGTCTTAGTGTCATAGAAATAATTTTCTGTTCTGTGCTATTTTTGGCACCACAGTTTAAGGCAACTCCTTGGGGGACAGAACAGTGATGGTGACAGTCCAAGACTTGCACCACACCAATAAATACTTGGTACAGTACAAGAGGAATAAAAGAATATGGGAAAAAAATAATCCCATGCAAGGCAAAAGAAGTGGGGTCTTATGCTAATACAAGGTAATTACAGCAATAAAAAACAGAAGCTTTGCATAAAACAAGGAGGTAAAGAACTGACTGCTCTGTAATCCCAGATCAGCACATGTGCCTTAGGAAAGGATGTGCTGGACTTGGTTGAATAGCTGTAATAGCATGAAGTCAGAATGTGAAATTGTATTCACTATTGTCTTTTAATGCCAACACCTAACCTCATTAACTCTCCAAACACAATTTCATAGATGAGATGGGATGGCATTCAAAACAGAACACTGTAAGAAAGAAACCCTGGTTAGACACTGCTACAGCCGGACACTCCATCTCCAGAGATGAGCTGACAGATATATAGCTGTCTATACCACACCAATCCGTAAGTCTGAAAAATTACAGAGTACTCTCAGTAAAGGTCACTGCAAACAAACACACTCTATTGCCATAGCCTTATTGACTCTTGTGAACAAAAAATAATTTGAGAGGCTGCAAATATCAAGAAAAAGGAAAGGTCAACTTCTCTAGAAGTGAGAAATAAAGATCAAAGGCTGCACTAGCTGTTAATGGCTCTTGTTTTTTTCTCATCAAGTGTATGGGCAGCTGCATGGACAGGGGGTATTGTACATGCATAATTACCTGTTTGTAAAGACAACCGTGAAATTTCAAGGCAGAATTTTTTGAAAAGTATCCTAAAATAAATTAAGACTGCAAGGATCATGGAAAGCAGATCTCCTGCATTTTCACAAGCAAAGTGTTATGCTGACAGGGATGAATAAGTAACATCTGGACCAGACTTTCTGAGTCTGAGTCAATGCTGACTGCATTGATTTAGTTCCGTTCCAACATTCTCATTATTAAAAAATTATTGTCAAACTTATTTTAAACTCATGTTTATATACACTCTACCAGGAATTTTTTCAACATGACTATGAATCAAAGATGCACGAAGTCTCTCAGATACAGTTATGTCCATTCTCATTTTAGAAAAACAGTTTGCATTTTCACAGTGCCATCAAGTCTCTATGCTACATATCAGAGGCCAGCAGGTCAGTCCCATGCAGAGCTCTTCTTGAGCTCGCTGTAAAGGTGCTAGACAACGAAACCAATACCACCACATGCCACAGCAGATAACAGAGTAAATGGATGAAGCACAAGCAGGGAGCTTAAGACCACTAAACAAGGACAAATATATTAAACTCCACTGGCAATTGTAGGTGATGATACCTGGAGAAAAGGGCTGCAGTGCAGCCCTAGCAAGCACACCTGCAAGAATCTGGAAGAGTCTCCAGAAAGGCCTGAAGACTTTCAAAGAGAACAGCTCAAAATCTTGGCTCTAATCTTATTATGTCTTTCTGCATTGGACTGGATGCTCTTGTCAGATGCTACAACACATTGTTTTGTTTACCACTGTCAGATCAGCAACTAAAGAAACTACTTTAGTCATGGAAAGCAGCATTACAGCTTCATATAGGTGGAGCATTAATGAAAAATTGTAAGGGAAGAAAGAAATTGCCACAGACAAGAGTCCATGAGTAACTGCAGCTAAAAGAAATACATAAGATTATAAAAAAGAGTCCAGGTTTATCAGTAACTCAACAGTGGTTAGTTATAGATGATAGAGTAAACCCATGAGATGGTCAAAACCCATTTTAGGGGTAAAAAAAAGCACAAGAAAAAAGCATATAACATACATACAACACAACTCGTATGATAAAATCAGGTATAATATAGAGTTGAAAACCAAATTTAAAAAAGTAAAGGGTAAAGCTTCAGAAAATATATAAAAATATGCTCAAGTGGACTCAAGCACAGGAAGTAAGAAAATACCAACACCAACACTATGCACATCTTGGCAAAGAGGAAGAGGACATCCCTATCACACTCATCCCTTCTCATCCCAGCAAAACCCTCAAGTTATCAACACTGTGTTTTGACTCCTCCCAGCCTAAATGTGTGACCCTTAGCACCCTGGCGAACATCAAAGGGTGACCCTAACATCAGGAAAAAGGGGGAGATGACACTGGGATTATTCCTTTGGGTTTTGGGTGGATTTTTGGGTGGAGGAGTTTGGTTTGAGTGTTTGGGGGCAGGAAGGAAAAGTTGGTTGGTTGGTTGGTTGGTTGGTTTTTTACAACAGTTTATACTGCATACTGTTAATGAGTTTTGTTTTGCACTCATTAGATAATTTAGACTCTAAGTGTTAGTATTATCATAAGATGAACAATGATTGCTTGCTTTGGTTGCGCTGATACAACTTTTAATTAGACGGACAATAAATTCTTAGATCCAGATATAGGGGATGTTCCCCTTTTTGCCCACAGTATCACAAGCTTAAGAAGACCATGGAGACCTTGAAAGCAGGAGCCTACTGCCATAACCCATAACCCAAATGTTTTGGAGGCCAAAGCCATTTACTTTACTGAAATATGTGAAGGAGTTTCCAGGCAATTAGGGATTATTCAGGATGGTAGCTTTAGCTCTACAAAAAAGGTCCACAAATGTTGCTACCCAAGTTTTGTATCTGGTTGCCTAGTTTATCAAGTTGTGTTAGAAAGCTTTCCAAAATAATGAAATAATATTGAAATTCAAATGGGAAAAAAGTAGAGACAAAGAAAAGAAAATAGTCATTGTGACAGCTCTAAATGCAGTTGACAATAAAGTATCATTTGAGCCATTACTAAGGAGTCAATACCTACAGGCTTTCATCAGCTAAAACTGATTCATTTCCTAGACCTAGCTACTTTCTAGATAAATGTTAGCTTAGGTGACAAATGTGCACTTTTCATGATGATGATATAGTGACATAGGAAGTAAAATATAAGATGTGCTGAACTTGGCGTCATTCTTGGCATCTGGCCTATGCTTTCTTAAATCAAGCTTCTTCACCAGTTTTTATATCTTAATAACTGTCTGTCTCACCAGGATTTTTTGTTTTCTTGAGCATTAAAAAATTATACATCAGCTTATTAAACTGGTCGATGGCTTTTGTCAGGTATTTCATAAAACAGCTCCTCAGTAACACTGAGTAGCTCTATAATGAACCATTCATCTTAACTACTGCACAAATTAACCGGAAACTAAACATTGAGAATATATCAACACTTTCTTTTTTTCTTCCTCTCCATGGGGAAAACATTTAAATTTTTAAGTCAATTTTGTATGTTTCTGCAAATATAGTTTTATTGTTTGTAAACAAATGTCATATTTATACAACTCCACCATCACACAGAATAGTGGCATAACGTAGTTCAATCTATTTATCACTGATAAGAGATGAGAAGAATGTTCCAGAATAAAATTTTAAAGTATAAAATTAAGAGCCTTTGACATTATCAGCTCTCTCATGCTATTGGGATCTGTCCACATCTTCCTCAGCCATGTGCTTGTCTATGAGGTTATGTAAATCTTTTGGATCTGAGGAATTCTGCTGCACACTGTGAGACAGGATCTTTCTCACAGAGCTGTGGGGGAAAGGTTCAAGTTTTAAAGCACTTTCACCATTCTAAAGAATCCTCTTAGCACAAGTTCAAATGCACATACATAGTGTGTCCCAGGGCCCACATAAAAGCTGGGCAGGGAGTGGGGGAAGTTTATTAGAGTTCTTGAGCAGCTTCCTAGGATGCATCTTCAGAACAAAACCACACATTTATTTCCCTTGTGGAATACTGGAGATTTTTAGTTTACATCATCACATAATTTAGTTAAAGATCCCTGAGTTAAAGGCTTCTGCCATTGGTTGCAGCACTGCAATTCATGCAAGGTTTTACACACACACATACTGACCCTACAGATCTGTCTCAAAGTTGTCAGCCAAGAATCATTCCTGCAGTGAGCTCCTAATTTAAATGTTACAGAAAATAAATGGATTAAATTAGTTGTTAAAATCTTAGTAGGCTGTAGTAATGAAGAACTGGCATCACTTATTGGTATGAAACTTCACGCATTCTGTGATGAAATAACAAATGTAAGCAAGTTTGTGAAGCTCTCTAGGACTGTGCAGCCCCCTCTTCCTCACTAAGCAGGCTACCCAATAAGTGCCACTCAGTTTCAACTCTATTATAATTATTGGTTCATCTAGGTAAATTACAGTGTAAGCTGAAAATTGAGCATGTCCACTGAAACATAGGAAAATCAAAAGCAGGATGAAAATCAAAAGCAAGTAAAGAGGAGAAACTTTGAATCCCATTCACTTCCCTGAATTTGAGATGTGACTCCACTCTCTAGTTGAGACGAAATTTTTGCTATAATTTGCATAATAGTCTCTGTAGACATAATTGAGGGAGGAGACTGTTCTACTGAGGCCCTTTCCCATTAAGGTAATTAGTTTCTCATGTGAATGTCAACAATTTTTCTGTAAATTATGGAAATGAGTCAATAAATATGGCAACTGGTATTCAAAGGAGTGACAGTGCAAGAGTCTTTCCTACCTACAGAAACTGAACACATTTCTCCTTTAATGCACTGCCAAGAACATAAAAATAAGTCTGCACAACAGGATCTACCGAACAAACAGAAGTCAGTTTACATTAAATGAAAACAGTTATTTTCCTACTTCTCCACTATTTCACTCACAGTTTCAAAGTGTTTCAATGATGCAAGATACACCTAGTTATCATACACAGCAAAAAGAGAGCTTCAGACCCTCAAAAGTAGCTGCAGCAGAATTTGCAGACTAAGTCCACAACCAGAAGTTAAATCACATCCATATAGAGCACAAGAGAAAGTTTTGCAAAAGAAAGAATTCTCATCAAACAAGATAACCTTTTTTTTGTAAATATTCAGGAATTTTAGCTTTAGTGCAAGAATGATGAGGGAAATTTAGGTCTAGGAGGTTTGCTTGACAGGAGTGACATAGAATACTGATTATACAACTTGTGCTACTGCCCAGAAAGGTCATAGTGGTGATGTTAGTTAGTAGAAAGAATAAAACCATTATTTTTTATAAGTTCCTAAATTTGCGGGTTTGCTAACACTGCCTTGGTTAATCATACCTAAGATGAAACCAGGCTGAATCACAGCTGTTGATGGCCTCCACTGATTAGTGACAACCCCAGAGATTATTTTGAGGGCAGATGAAGGTAATTAGATTAAACATAGATGTCTGAAGGATCACAGATGTCCATGGCATGGAAAATACCAGAATGGACTCAGACAGTAGCATAAAGACATAACCCCTCTGTACAAGTGAAAAAAAAAAAATCCAAGACAGCTCCCTCAAGTAAAAAAGTGGCAGTCCTTAATTACAGAAGACTTCAGTCAATCCAAAAAAATCTCCCCGTCCCCTTGCTTAAATAATTCATGAAAGGAACATGAGAAAAGCCATGGATAGTAACACCGTAGGTTCACCTGTGCAAGAGTGGTGTCTTCAACAGGGAAAATGGTGGCAATAATTAACCAATCAATATACAAATAAGGCAAAACCACAATTGTATTTCTCCTGGCATACCACCCCATCTTGCAGCAGTCTGCAGTCAAAATTGAGGCAGTATCTCCTCTCTGAAACAGGAACTATCTCATCTCTTTACTCTTGGGTTTTCACCTTGTTCCTTGAATATGAGAGCAACAGAGTTTGTTGCAACTTTCAAAGGAGGAGAAGGCATTCCCCTGTCTCAGAAACTACTGAGCCTGGCCCTGGGAAAGAGGTGTCCAGAGGTGGAAGGGAGCAAGAGTGAGGGGGTCTGCAAGAGCAGGCTGCCTACATTGCATGCAGAAAGCACTGAGAGGGGCAGACAAAAGCAGCGCCACTGACATAATGGGTCCCTCTTCACAGATACTGGAAGGAACTGCACAAAGTTCACAGCAGCTCTGAAACTCGTTGAACTGACTAAAACCAAACCAAAGAGAAAGCACCTTCCACACAAAAGTAGAAGGAATTAAGCTGTAAATTGATTTTGGTATTTTTTCTGACCCAGTCAGTTTGAACACCCTGCCTTTAAAAAATCTAGCTTAAAATTTCAACGAAATGCTACTTTATATTACTTTCTAAATCTTTTCAGACATATTAACATAGTTCAAAGCCCGCCTAAAAGTTAAAGTCAAAATAGGAGCCAGGTACAATCCTTAAAGGAGCTTTACTTTCATCCTTTGTCATCTTTTCTCAGATGTTTTATCAATGCTTTACCAACAAAATAAAATAAAATAAAATAAAATAAAATCTCATGGGGCCAAATGAATGTACAGTAGGAGTCCTACAGTTTTAGTATCTGCTTTTTTTCTCAGTACTAATCTTTTATTAACATAGCTATTTCATAGAATTACACTAAATAAATTAATGAACAGGCACAAAAAAACTGAAGAGGAAAGGGTTCTGCATTTTAAAAGGCAGCTAAGTATGCAAATTTTATTTTTTAAATTAAAATGTCAGTACCTTCAAATTATATTAATGATTCCAAGTTCATAATGAAAAAATTGTATCAGGGCTTGGGACTGATAAAGAATTTTAAAATCTTTCTAATTCCCTCTACCAAATGCAATTTAAAGTTATTGGATTTCTAACACTTCAGTCTCTGTATAAACCATTATTCTGGTAGAAAATTAAACACTGAACTGCAATTTACTTTCATTTTTATGAGAAAACCATACTGAACAAATTTACCCAAGCCAACAGAGTATAAGATGTAGTGTATATTAGGAAATACATTTCCATGCTTTGGAAGACTAAAATCCATAGAGCCTCACAGCAGCACTACTTCAGTAATGATAAGTGACAGCTACCATCAAAATAGTGGAATTCAGGAAACAAAACTGAGGACCTGTAAATTAATGGAACCTGTAAACCTATTAGTAGTAGTTTACGGGTTCTATTAATTTTTAGTAGAAATTATGTGGTGTATGCTTTAGTAACATTTATTCATTAATCTGACAGGTTTGCCATGAATGCAGAACAGGGAGAAATTATACAGAACACATACAGCCCTTATTTACTTTCAAGGTTGTTATTCAGCTACTGGATAACAGAAACCTACACTGCCAAGCACTCCATTTGTTTTCACTTATTTTACTGGCATAAAACAGGACAAAAACAAACTATCAATAGTTACTATGTTTCTTCTAGCATTGACTCCAACTCCTTTGCAATTTTGAAAAAATATCAAGAGCATACACATCAAGTGCTGTTCAGTCTTTCATGACTGTCTGGCTTTTCACAAACTTTTAAAGATGTTGGGCTTAATTCAAGAAGTCCCATATGGTTCAGTGTCACTTATCTGAGACAGAAAAGTAAGGGGGTAAATTGGCAGTGTGAAGGCCTTTCTTATGTTCTCAGCCACCATGACTTCAAATGCCTTCAAATATTTTCAGCTTCTGCATTTTCCCAGACCTTATGAACGTAGCACTTTTGGTGTTATAATACGTCAGTATATACACCTTTTAACTTCTTAACAGACAATAATCTTCATGGGCTGAAATTGCCCATTTCCATGGCAAATAGTCTGTCAGCAGCAGATATGGGAGGTCTTGCTCACAAACTGATCACCACTGTAGAGCTATAACTGGCTCTATATTTTGCACAGCAAAAATGTGTCAATGTAATATCTGTGTATATGATTATTGAGTTATTCATTATGAGCTATTCCTCTTCAAGACTGCTCCATCTTTCAGCCACTGAGATAGAAGTAAATAGTGTGTAAATTCAGATTGCGTGAAAAAAACATGTATCTGAAATTCCATAATCTTGAAGAGCTCAGCAGCCAATAAAAATGTTTTCATTTTTTATTGGTCAATGCACAGGTAGGTTTTATGACTGTCTTTCAGTTAAATGTGAGATTTGATTTGGTTCTGTTTTCAGGATGTGTGGAGCTTTTCCTCACGGAGATATACAACTAGCTGTATAAAAACATCCACATATACATCTATATATAGAAAGTATGCATACAGCTACTTTCATTTCACCCATATATAGTGTCCTCCAGTTTTTATTTTGGGAAATGAATTATTATGGCGATATAGTAATGGAGACTGTAAATTATACAAAGAGCTTTCTATACTTAAGAAATAATGCCAAACTGCTTCTTTGTTCTTCCATGGAGTGATTATTTTCTGATCTCTCTAATGCATCTTGGTCATTCACTCAAACAGTGCAAATGATGCCAAGGTCAAATTGACTCATTCTGTAATGTTTAGCCAGCTCATTAGTATTGGAAAGTCCAGAAAATGAAGTCATGAGCACTCTCTCTTATTCCTCCTGGGGTAACTGGGACGTGACTGAACTTTAAAAACCTGTTCTTCTTTTCCCAGAGAAATTGCTGCTTAACCTGGTAGAATTGTGAGGATAAGGACATATGAAAAACAGCTTTCTGAAAAGATCCAGACTCATAAAGATATAACTGGTTTTTTCAGGGAGGTTGCTTGTTTTACTTAGAACAAAACTAGGAGACTTACCGAGATCTAGGTAGATGCCTGGAACAAATGAGTTCAGAAAAAACATAAGAATAACACATCCCAGCACTGTCAGACATTTGATGAGAAGAATTTTGTCTGTTATTCTGTGCTGGAGACAGACAGGAAAATAAAATTAATAATTGTATAAAACAAGAAGCTATGTATTATGTATAGAGTTCAGAAAAGCATGTGTGAAGCACAAACTGCTGTTCCTGTATTGTATATTCCTCTTCAGCATAAAAGACAGGACTACAAGAATAGTTTTTATAGGTGTGCATCTTATGCATACCTGTACAAAACCATGAGTATGTGGTCCAACAAGCTTTAAGAGATACAGGTATCTAGCAGTTGCTGCATACATTCAGCTGTATTCAGTCGCCCCCTCCACAACTTCACGCCAGAGGGAGAAGTAGGGTTGAAATGCAGCTCCAACCACAGAGGGCATTCTGAGCACTCTGTGGTTTTGTGATCCGGGACAAAATGACCGATTTTTTTTGGGTGTGCTTTGAAAACCTATAAACTACCCTAGAGGTCAAATCTTTCACACCTCCTGTACAACTCTCATGGACATGCCAAGCCCTTCATCTCTATGGAGTCTGTACACCTCTGTGCCCAGCTCCTGCTTCCCTGTGCCAATCTCCTTGTGCCCTCAACCCTCAGACCCAGTGCTTTCCATCGTGTCTCTGCTTTCACTACCACCCCAGGGAATCAATTTCTCTCAGACCAACTTTGTCTCTTGTTTCACATAGTTTAAAGCTCTACTAAAACACAAGTCTCCATTCTTTAAAAAGTTTGTCTCTTATGCAATGCCTTGAAAGAGGTGTAAAGAAAATCTGTTGGTTTGCTCTGGTTTGGTGTGACACCTAGGACAGGGTTCTCCCAGTCAAGGACATTCACCCCAAGGAGTCCAATCAAGGACTTGAGCTCTCAGACACAGGCCTGATTCATTAGTGATGGCAGTGAGGTAGAGTGATTGCGACACTTAGATAATTAAATTTAGGAGACATTAATCCCACTACAGAGTGTACATCTTTTCAGTTCCAGCGTAAAGACTTAGGCAGTACTAACGTGTGCACAGCTAAGAGAACAGGATTTATCAAGTGGTTTATCCCTACTTGAATAATAAAAGCAGTAATGTCACAAAGTGCATTAAATTAGAATCAGAATTGGGTACATTAGGAAGACTGTACTCTATTATCATTCATCATGGCTACAAGCAACTTATTGACACCTCCTGAACCTTTCTGGCTATGGATTAAAAATCTAAGAAAACACTGCTGAATCATCAGTTGATTCTTTAAGTTATAGTTTTCTAAGAAACAAAAATACAAAACCTTACCATGTGGTTCAGTAACCTTGTCTGACCAAGAAGCCAACCACCTTGGCTGCTAACTTTTCTGCTATCAGGAGAGTTATTAAATTTCCATTAGATTTAAAGCACTATCTCTATATAAAGGCATAGCTTCATTTACATGAATACTGAAAAAACCTGCCATCTACTTACTCTTTTCTGGAGTTCCTGGATATTTGTTTCCCAGTTTTTATCTTCTTGTGAAATTTGTCTGAAAGAAAATGACACCTACTTTTTTCCAGAGTGAAATCAGAGCTCTGACTGTTGGAATTAATTCCTCTCATCACATATACATCACTTCTTTCCCCATGTGGAGCAACTGATACCACAAAGGAGTTATGTATGGTCTTCTTACATCCAGCAGCAAAATTCCCATGAGCATTCACTTAAGACTCCGCTTTTGTAATGGGCTCCACTAATACACAAACCCTTCTGCTCATGAGGAAAGCCACAGGCTCCAGGGTACAGACCTCAGTATAGAATATGGCTATCTGCAATATGTAGTTCCCTTAATAGTTTCAGGAGCTGATGTGTGTGGCCCACTGTGATACAAAAAGGGTCGTGTGCTAACATCAGCAAGTCAGAACACATATGTTTCACATTTGCATTTTATAATGAAGTTCGTAAGATCCCAATAACACCACTGTGTTATCGGCGCAGTCAGCCCTCCAGCAAAAAGCCTTGGGCTTTGCAGTTCAGGAGCACTCTTGTTAATGCTAATGAAATTTTACATTGCTGTAAATGTGCTGAAATGGAGGAATCCTGATTTTCAAGATTAAATATACAATTTTTATTTGTACTTTAGAAGGGTCTTCTTTAGAGTATCGTAAAGTCTAATAATCTCTTAAAATCTTTTGAAAAGGAGGCAATTTTAACAGCCTTATTTGTCTTGAATTATTAGCACCATCACTCAATTCAATATACACAATATCAGCAAAAATTATGTAAACATATTCTTATTACTGGAATAGTTTAAGAAATCATATTTACATTTTCTTGCTCAAATTCTTTAACAAGGTTATTAATTCAAATTAATTATTCCAGTTTCACTTTAGTCAATTAACATTCAAAATATTTATACTGCTATTCTCAGTCATCAGATTCCATGGCATAACATCTGGTTTTGCCAGAATCTAAACTAAACAAGAAGTTTATGTAAACTTCTTATATATAAAATATGTCTGCACTCCGGTTCACATTGAAATTTTGATTATGAAATAATTGTAAAACATGCAACTCACTGGTGAAATGTTTTTCAAACTCACCCATTCACTGAAGACAATTTGAATTTTTCAGTTAAAAAAAAAGAAACTATAGTGTCTTACTGTGCTGAAGCCACAACTGTAAGGAAAAGTGTAGTGATATATTTGTGATCTTTTTAAACCAAAATCTTCCTGAAATTCCTAGGCCTTTAATTTTGGGTCATATTGATAAATATATTTTCCAGGCTTTACACATCAGTTTTCTCCGAAAATACTTTGTGTTTTACTGAGTCTGAGAGTGACTTTTCATATCTGCCCCAACATCCATCTGATCAAGACAGAGCTAGGAATGCAGGTCTCGTCCCAGTGAAGATACCTGAAAGGGGAGGTGGGAGACATTGGGCCTTGCTTACCTGTGAAACGTCCTCAGCTTCTTCCTCAGGAGCATCTCCAGAGTCAGCACCTTCTGCATCAAGAGGCATTTCACAGCAGTCTCCTCTCTGCTGGCTGGGTTAATGCGCTGAGCTGTCAGCCTCCAAACATAGATCTCATGTTTCAGCTCTGAAAAGAAGCAAAATTGCTTCAATGTGAGGTCCAATATGTATGAAACCAGAGATGATTAAAATATGCGTAATGTACTCTGGACTCAAAGGTGTTAAAATTATTGGGATGGTTTCCCAACAAATTTCCACTTAGGAAGCTGCTTTTGTCATTCCTTTTGCAGAGCTGAAGTGAAGGAAAAAGCAATAGGAATTTTTCAAAATTTTAAATAAATGAACCACAAAGTCCTTTTTCAAAGAAAAAGAAGTATTGTTGTCAAATACTTGCAAAGGCCTTCGACAAGCTTTAGGGCTAAAATTGTAGCACATTCATTTTTCAACAGAAAATAAACTGTCAGTACACATTATTATACTGCTAACAGATACTTGTTCCCTGTGCAGTTAGGAATTACAGCAAATGTTCCATCATGGTATTCAGAATAGACAGCATTTTTCCATTCACTGTATGTTTGTACAAGCAATCTTATCTATTTAAGGCAAAAGTGAAATTTGGCACTTATAGAATAGTGTTTAATAGTATTTTAAAGGTTTCCTGAGAGGATTTAACTCTCAGGCACTGAAAATATGTGTAAACACAGTGACCATCACTTTCATGCTGACCTGGATGATACCTGATCCTGTGGAAGTTCAGACAGACTGATTAACACTTTGAAATTAGACTCTAGAATCTTGTCAGAAATTTCAATCCTTTTTGATTATTTTTTCCCTCTAGTGTTGAGGCCTTGGAGAATGACCAAAAACCACATGTTCCTATTCAAGAAGATTGTTAAACTGGGTATGCCAAAAAAACCCTTTGAATTTTACAGGAAATCACTAAAGAAATAAAATCAGAATATTCATTCAGAAACTGTCTGTGCAACTGTTCCCCATTGAAGCAATGTGATGTTTCCTCACCCTTCTTTTCTGTTCCACTCAAATTTCATGTCATTGAAGACAATATGTCAAGAATTCAAGGGCTTATATCTTAAGATCCCTGTTCAATCAGCAAATTGCTCTTGTTCTGAAAATGAATGTGGAACTCTTTATATCATGTAAACAAACTATAAGAATTATTTATTTTAAAAATTATTTTGCTACATAAGAAAAATTTAAACACATTTTGATGTAGGCAGTGATGTTAACATTTTATGCTGCAACTCTCTAGAGGGTGATATCTGCTATCAGAGTACTAAACATGTTTAATTCCCCACTTTCCTTTGCAACTAAGTATTCATAATGATAACACAGAGTGAATCTTCTAAAGATTGACCACGAGAAGGAATTAGACTCGACAAAGCTCAAACATTTAAAAGCAAAAGTGTGTCCAGAGTCTGCATGGTTGACACAGAAGAAAGGGATTTGAACAGCAGTTGACATACATTTTGTATGGTTTGTGTCTATAGATCTGCACACATCTGTCAACTTATTTTTACAGTGTAAGTCCAGAATATAAATTCACACTATCAAAAGCCCAGTGACCATTCTGGGTATGACAACTATAAACAACTATATAAACAACTAGTACTCAGCTAAAGCTTTTCTTCCAAGAAGGGGATTCATACCCGAACCAAAAATACCAAAAATATGCCAAATCTACCACTTTCCTTTGTAATATATTCGGTGGTGCTTGCCAGGAGCATAATCTGGCACAAAGTTACATTACAATATGGATAGGTCTTGCTTCTCAAAGGATCCATATGACTTCTGGCCATCATTTATTTTTGTATCAACATTTGTGACACACAGATATAACAGCAGTAATTTTCCATTCACAGAGGAAAAAAAATCCTTTCTATACTGCATTCTTATGTGATTTTTTAGTTAATTGGACTGCAGATTTGCAGCTGTCATCAGTCCAAGGGA
>NW_008236973.1:5450065-5485561 GCF_000691975.1 Corvus brachyrhynchos | reverse complement strand
TGTGGTTTTGGTTTTTTCTCTGGCAAACGCTCATGAAGGATGAGCATCCAGTTTGCTGTTCTACTTCCCTATAGTTTGTCTTTTCTGCAACAACTTTTCTGATGACATCTGTTCATCCTGCCATAGCATTTCTCTCCATCCTTTCCAAATGAAATTTCACCAAGGGTTTAGCTGATAGAGGGAAGTTGAATCATTCACCAACTAAATGAGATGCAAGTACTCCGCAGTTATTTTCATACAGAGAATCTCTATCTTTTCTCCTTCAGAAAGAGGCAGCTATCATCACTGTATCTGTGCAGAATGGAAAGCAGCATGACTTGTGTTGCAAATTCCTGTTCCACATCTGAAATGACCTGGGGCTCATCTCCAGGTTGAGCAACATTGGGCCAATGCTTTGAGATCTACATTAAAAAAATATGCGTGTCTTCACATGGCTTTGATCATGCCTTTATGTACAGCAAGTGCATGCCTGATTTTTCAGTCATTAGTTTTCTAAACATCCCAAGGATGTGAACATCTGACCTTCTGTGGAGTTTACTTCAGAGCAAACTGTACTTGGAAAATCAGAACAGTTGATACATATTTTACACCACAACTCCTGTTGCAGTAGTGATTTGTGAAGAGGTTTTCTAGGTCATCCCACAGAATGTTTCTAGTATTTCTCTTTCATGCACACTCTTATTGCTAATAGCCCATCACAGCATCAGATGATACATATTTATTAGCAGTAGGGCTTTTTTTAAAGGAAAAATAATGCAGAACCTTGAAGTCAGCAACAACAATTAACACGGCCAAAGTCCTTCGGGCCTTACTATACTCCTCCCATTTCATACTTGCAAAACCATTGAGGCAGCAACCCCCAGAGTTTGAGAACATCTGATATTTTATGACATGCTGTGTTACACATGGACAAGGGCATAATGTGACTGCAGGGTCTTATCAATCACTTTGAAATTATGGCCAAGAGAGCACAAGGGCAGCATTTGGCTGCCACTGAATAGAATCACAGGATAGTTTCACATTCTCTTTCTATGTCCATAAGCTCCTGTCCCCTCCTCAGATGAGATCTAAGGGTTATGTTTCACCAGAGTGAGCTCTCTCCACTCACTTGTCCAACCCAGTCCGCAGGGTTTTTGCAGGGTTAGCTCTATGTGGATGAGCCTTCTATCCAATGTAACTGCTGTCAGGTCTATTGCTATTAACTGACATGGTGAGTCTGTAGCACAGCAGTTTCTCATTAAAGCAGCTAAATTAACATTCAACTGCAACCATAGTACCAGTAGCCAAAGTGATAGAAGCAAAGCTAAGTTTAGTATGCAGTGATCTGGAGCACAAGAAGACAAAAGAGATGCAACTCAGTCAGAAAATTTAGCTCATTATGATACTAAAATCTTTTTGAATGTCATACATCCACATACAGCCCATGAGGCACAACAGCAATATAACTAGCATTATTATTTCCAACAAGAAAATAGAAAAAAACTCCATTTCCAACAAGAAAATATTAATTTTTATCTTAGTTATAGGATCAAATAAAGGATCCTCAAACATGTAAACCCTACGCTGCTAATCTGTTCTGATTTTGTCATTGATCATATTTGCCATGGAGACCACAAGTATTACATCCTGGACCCACTGAGTTTAACAAAATTTCAGCTGCTGACCCGGATTGTGGCAGTTTAGAAAAATTTTCTGCATTTTAGAAAATATTCTTTATTTGAAAACTGCCTATTATTTCTGCAATCTGGCATTTAAGAGTCAGATTGATTTTCACTTGAGTAATCACACATTCCCTCCCACCCAGCTGCCAATACCAAAGAAGACATCCTCAAAAACTGTGTAATTAATTCCCAGTCTCAGAATCTGAAAAGGCCAGTTTTGTTAATTGAAGATACTCAGAAGAGCATGACCAACTTTGATGAGATGACAAGAACTATCATTAAATGACAATTTTTAACTTGCACATGCACCAACTACATAAATTATCTTTTTGCAAGCAGCACAAGTTTGCACTGTTGGGCTGCATCTAACAACATTCAAAGCACGTTCGTCTGAATATTTGTTTGGTTTTTTCCTCCACATGCTACTGTAGCTTAACTATTTTCAGTAAAGTCATTCTTTTTCTTAGCCAAATTCTCAGAATAAGAATATTTCTGTTTAAATATTAACAGTAAAGTGAATTAAGTATCATGAATTCTAGCTTAACTAGTAATAGTAATATCTATAACCTTTAATAATTATTAAATCCTGATATTATGTAACCAATCCTCTAAGCATTATTAGATGGTGTCATCTCCATTTTATAAGAGCAGAAACTAAACCCAAAAGGTGAAATCCATGAGTAGAAAAAATTCACCTTGAGGGATACTCCAGATCAAACACTCACACCTCTCTCCCAGAGGCAGCACCCCCCAACAGGACACAACCATGAGGATCTAAATCTAGAAAAACAAACAAGCAAAAACAAACAAACAAACAAAAACCCCCAACATATTCTTATCTTTATTCCTTTGAATAGTCCAGTTGATCAATAGTGGATAAAGGTAATCATAGGTATAAATATTGCAGAGTCTTCAAAACTACAACAAAACTTGTTTTGCCTTATTCAGCTAAATACATGCAACGGAACACAAGAAATGTGCCGATGCTGCATAAAGCAGTACAGAGAATTCATATAAGCTTTTCAACTCAGTCTGACACCTGAGGCCCCTTTTGGTCATAGAGGCACCTAATGCCAGCTCTGTTACCCAGCATGGGATTGCATCCATCGCAGAGGAATTACAGGACATCCTCATCCCTGCAGCAGAGCACCTGGAGCCTGGGCAGAAAACCATAAAGCTCAGAGGGTGTCACACACCTAAATTTACCCACCATGAGTCATCTTCCCAGCAAGCTGGAGCAGGCTGCAGCAGGCCCAGGAAAGAATCTACAACATTACAAGCCTAACCCTAGTTTTATAAGGGAATAGTCAATTTAGTATGTGTATGATGGTCACATTGGACTCAAAAGGTGTAATCCACAGGTATTAAGGAGGGTTAGATTTCTCATAACGTTTCAGGATGGTTGAGAAAGATACACGTTACTCTTCAGTTGGTTTGTTCCTGAGCAACAGGTGGGATACCTCTCTCTCAGGTGACATGGGCTCTGTTCTCTTTTCTGGGTAAGTCAGACTTTAGAGCCACAAACTTATTATAGTGCTTGTGGGTTTGCCCCTCAGTTTCCTCTACTGCAATTCCCCATTGTTTAAAAGCAGGAAGCTGAATGTATTTAGGTTCTCTGTGTGAAGGAAGTCAAAATTCAAGTATTTTGAGCATGTGTTTATCTAAAATTCTACTTTAGTTTGTTTCAGAAAATTTTTCTCAGGTGTGAAATCTAGAAAAATAATTCCAGTATACTATCAAATAATTTTCATTCAGACTGCCAGACTTGCCAATGAAAACCAATTTTGCTGCTGTCTTCCATTAAACTACAAGTCTTGCTTAAAAAAAACCCACTTTTAAATTCACTACACTCTGCTCAAAAGCAAATAGATACATTCCAAGCACAAAACATTGTGCACAAAATATAACTACTGCTGAAGTCCTTTTAATACCAGAAAAAGTGCCGCAAGCCACCACTTAGAGATGGTATTCCCAAGGATAAGGAAAAAAGAACCATGAAAAGATACACCCTCAAGAGGACAATTGTCTTTTGGAATATTTCAAAGGATAATGCCTCTTCTAATGCTTTTAATAAGACAAAATGAAGAGCAAAATAATGAAGCATACTTCAGACTCACCATAACATATATCAGTGGTTTAGAAGTAAAAATGGTGACTAATACATTGAACACACTTTGATAAATGAAAATGGCAGAACAATTAAAAATCTGTCAACTTTACACTTGTATTTGAAACACCATCACAGTGAAAGCTTTCTGCAGCAAATAAACACAGGTAATGTGTTACATAGAACTAAATAGCTCTTTTAAGCTCTGTCTTAAAAGGAAGATCTGATGAACTTGAGAGCCATCAAAGTAAAGTGAAAAACTTTGTCATAGCTTCACTGAAACAACACTGTTAAAGAAAAGTCCGTGTCTTGCCAACCACTGTATACCTGTGCAATCCTTTCACAACTGAGGTCCGTATACAAAAACAGAGGGGCACAAATGCTGGAAAAGAAACAGGAGCTAGCATTACCTAAGTTTTTACCTCCCATCAGTGATTTTTCTGTACTCATTCCTTCCATGACAAATGTGTATAATAAATTGTCAAGTGCTGCTCTGTTGATTCAGAATGACACTATATTATACCTTCTTTCTGCATAAGACAGGTAAAGTAATATTACAGCTGCCTTCTTGTGATGGCTACATTATCAATGCACTAAGCAAGTAATATGAGATTGTCATATTCTCCTTGTTTTGCAATGTCAGAATACTATTTTTATCATCTGAAGACAAGAAGAGGCAGTTCAATGTTTTTTCTCTTTCCAAGGGGAACACTCTATCAACTCTAAAGCAGTTCAAAGGATATATACAGGAATTAAAGCATAAAATTATCTAAAATATTTTAAAATATAAAAATCTTTAATCTGTGGCAATTAAATAACTACAGCTCTCATCAGGAGAGCTATTGAAGGTGCAAATAATAAAAGACAGCTTTTGATTTGCATTTTTAAACATAAAGTCATGGCCCTGGTGGATCCTGATATATTATCCAAAAAGGAGCAAACACAGTGTCTGAAGGGACATCAAGACTACCTAGTTCGTTTGAGACTGAAAGTCTTACAGTTTTTACAAATAAAAGACAAAATATGTACCCAAAAGGTATTGTCTTAGATTCCAAGAGCATTCATATGAAAGCTGCACCTTTTTGTTCAGCATGCTAACATCCACAGTAGGAGAGTTAAAATGTTAACTATTCACTATTCAGTGTTAATGTATACAACTGGATTGCAGAGAAGAGAGAAAAAGAGAACACACAAAAACTCCACATTTTACTGTCCACATTGTTCTTCATGATTTAAAAACATTCCCCATGAATTCCGATGAAATCATCATCTTGCATGAGGACAGTAAAGTGCAGTAGAGTGCAGCCCCTATTGCAGAACTTCCCCCCAGATTTAGTTTAGAGTTGAATTTTTGAAAACATCTTGAAATATGCCTTTCTTTAGACATTACCGTCTTCATAATCTGCTTGCTACTTTCCTCTCTTGAACCAACTTCCAAGTGAGGGCAGGCCACTACTTCCAACATAACATGAAATACCAATAATGCTTTACTGGCTGTTAGTAAAGTACCTACATAGGTACAGATGCACCTCAGGACAGAGATTTGTCAATTTACTTAATTTAGCTACATCACTGATGTACCTCTCACTGATTCCAGCAAGAAATGGTTCCTAAAGTTACAAATATGTTACTAGCTGAAATAGGCCTAAGGACTGTTCTTTGACCCCAAGCAGCACACATACTGATGTTACATTACCCCTTATCCTGGGTGCCCTCTGTCCCTCAGTGTCCCTGCAGTGTCCTTGTGGCCCTAGACATTATTATTATTTTATGTGGGCTTATTGCATTTCAAAGTGTCTGATGCAGTACTGGAGTTTTCTTGCAGGTCATCACAGTAATTTTTCCCCTCCTCCTCTCCCTTTTCTTCTCCTTGAGAACATCTGTAGAGCTACACGTGGAAGAAAAAAACAGATTTGCTCTCTCATCTGGTTACCACATTTCCCATTGTGGGAAACAGCACTGTGTTTTTCATACATTAAGCACTTTACATATGACTATGATTAATTAGAAAATTCCTTCTGTTGTCAGCTTTACATGCTGACTCTCCTACTACCATCAGTATTTTCCCAGCTGCTGCAGACAGTGAGTTACACCAGAGGGAATAACGTGCTTACCCCTCTCCTGCTATTACCACTCCTGCTTAAAGTGTGGATCTCTCAGCCGGTGAAAAAATTGGAAAAAAGGGCCAAGCAACAAAGGAGAAATGGGGAGCTGGTGCCAAAGAAGTTGTGCTAGGAAAAAGCTCTTCCTCTCTGGCAAAAAATGGCAATAATAATACTTGTCACCAGACCGTGTACCACCCACTCTCCTGGGGATAGCAACCTTGCCAAACCCTGAGGTCCACATCTCCACAGCTTAATAGCTGAGACTTAACAGTGTATTGTTATGCTTCCCAGGGACTAAATAATGTATTTTTAACCCTTAAACGAAGAAAGAACTTTGGTTTCAGGTTTTCAGAGGGGGAGTTGAAACAGTAAATTTTATTCTTCTTACACTCAGATATTATTTCCTTTACATATTCTTTTGTGAAAATGTAGATACATACATACTTTTTAAGCCTTCTCAGCTTACTCTTCTAGCCCTGTCATCTTTTGCTGCGTCACACAGAACAAGGAGCAGGTTTAACAGCTGAAAGACATGCTCAAAAAAAGTCCTCAAAAATCCCTTCATTCTTAAAAAAACATTAGATTTTCTCTCTCATGGATGAGTTCTTCAGAGTCTTTTTTCTTTTGTTAGCTGCCCCGCTTAAAGCCAATGCAGGTAGATAGTGGTTTCTGGGGAAAGAACAGGTATTTTTATTGCTGCAGAGGTGCTGCAGCTCAGTCTGAAAGCCAACAGATTAAAGGCACTGGTAACATAGATAAAAATGTATCTTCATAATAAGAGCATTTTCTGGTTTTAAAATTCAGGCTAATCCATTTTAAAAATCTGTATACTCTAAATCAGCAGAAAAAAAAGCTTAAAGCATGTAGTGAAGAGAGACAAAAAATCTGGGGAGAATAATATACCAATTAAATCTCACATAACTTGTTTAATTGCTAATTGAGGGCAAGGTGAGGAAAGACTGGTATTTAGTTGATTAAAACAGCTGCTTCAAACAAGCCATTTGAAATTATCATGGAACCATTGTAACCTGAGATGAAAGGACACCTGGAAGCACCTTGGAGGCCATTCTGCAAATCCAAACCATGACAGCTATCTCCTAATGGAGCTGCGTTGGTCTCTTTCTTTCTCTTCCCCTGTCACATGAATTTTCAATAGAAAGAGTGGCTCTTCAGCAGTTGCTCTAATTGAACAGCTCCTGATTAGGTTTGCAGCAATGGACAAGCAGCTGATTACAAGAACACATGGTATACTGATTAGGAGACTGCTATATCTGAACAGACTAAGGTACAAGTAACAAAGATGACCAAGAAATTAACTGAGGGAAATAAGCTAGCCAGTGTTTCACTAATACAGTGTTTCACTGGAAAAAATACTATGTCAGTGAATAAACTGTACTATTCAAATTAATTTTAAAAATTTTCGTACATACTTTATTTCTTAAAAATCCAAAATATATGCTTTAAAAGTTTATAGCCAAAAGAAGAAAAGTAGCAATTCTATGTTGTGAAATATACATTTATAAAATAATGCTCCTATGTCAGGATCAATATTGCTTACAGTGATGGCTTTTTGAAAAACCTTACTTTGTAGGGTCACAGGGAAAGAATCTAGGCATGTTAGGGTCTGAGTTAATTTCTTTATTTCTCTTGCTCTCTGGAAAAGACCTCTAAGGGTGCAGAAAGCCTCAGCTGTTTTAAGATGAAAATGGCTACCTCATACCAAACAGACATATAGGAGAAAGGAAAACTCTTCTTAAGTGTCTTAGAAACAATTAACTAGTGTAATATCTAGCACACCTCAAAAATATTTTTGATCTAAATTCTGGGAAATATTTTGGCCTTTAGAGATACAAACAGGTAAGCTGAGTGCACCTTGTGCTGAATAGACACTGAAGTCAAAACCAAAAGTCTTCAGAAGACCTTCCTAAGCAGGGAAATCTCTTCTCTGACTTTTCTATCAAATGGGATTGGAGACACATGGAATAATCTGCTGAGGAGACGACTGACACTTCTGCCTTTTAATAAAACTCTAATCCTAAAGCAAATTTTCCCTGGAACAAGGCAAGGAATTACAAGTACTACCCCTTTTGCCTAAATGAGGTACCTACCAGGAAGGTCTCTGCCACAGTTAGTCACCTTGGACTCTCCTTATAAGAGAAAATTAACTTTTGAGGGCTGCAATATATCTGTTCTAGCACAGACAGTTCCATTATTCCTTAAAAGCACTTATCTTTCTCCACAGGTTACAGATGAAGCCAAGATATATCAACCGTATCAAAAGTTGTCCTCCCCATGATAAACAGATGCCACACACACAGGTTCAGAGATATGGTACAGCACATTAAAACCAGTGGAAGCCTGGATCTTAATTCTTCTGCAGCCAAAAGTGGAACAAGCCAGTCCCAGAGAAGAAACAGTTATACTCAACTGTCTTTGTACAAAGCTTGCTAGAAATTATACTTAGTGAAATATTTGTTACCTCGTAAAGAAATGTGAACATTTGGGGGTTAATATTAAATTTCGTCACTTAAAGAGAAGCCCTAGAACAATGATAAAAACTTCAAAATGACTGAAGATAAAAACATAAAAGCATGAAGACAAAAAAGGGACTGACACAGTCGACAGCCATTGAAACAGCTTTAACAAAACTTCTAGAGACTATTGAGGCGCCATAAAAAGACATAGATTTAGTTCTACTGAATTGTAGAAATTATGCACCAGGGAAATTTAGGGTAGGAAGAGCCACAGAGGCAAGCTGGAAAGGACTTGAAAAGTTCCACTTTGATGAAATGTCTTTCACTGACTGCAGACCAGTAAAAGATTGCTGAAAAATTCAATGGAAGAAAACCAGCAGTGAGAGGAGGCATCAGTGCACTATGTTTTTCATAAGGAAAACCTGGAATATTTCTAAATCTAGGTTGTGAACTAAGCACCTTGAGCAGATGTTGCAACCCAGAATGTCCTCGTACTCATGCCTATGGCTGTAATAAATGATGCAAAATATTCCTGCAAATTTTGTAAGATATTTAATAATTCCTGTCAAAACCTCAATCTTAGAACCAGAAAAACATCCACTTCTAAAAATCAGAAAATATCACAACTAAAAATAAAATCTGAATTATTAGTTGAAAAATTAATGTTCAGAGAGTGAAGGAGGGTGGGCACTTCCATCTGAAGACAGCATTGTAGTAATCACTACTCGGTTTCTATTTAGCACATATTCAGTGTAACAATTATAACTTTTTTTCATGCTCACACTTACCAACAATTTCACTTGGCTCCTTATTGTACAACTTTTTGTTCCAGTAAAGAAGTCTGAGAAAAGGAAAGGAGACCAGAACAACAAGGCAGATACCCAAAAACATATGTCCTGTGAAGGCTGCAAAATCCAATCCCTGAAAACAAAAACAAAAACCTAAATTAAAAATCACTTCTTTTTCTACATTAGCTACAGGGAAAACAGCTTTATGTACATTAACAATCAATAATAAATATAAAGCAAGATAGTAAGTTCCAAGTACAGTATCTGCTGTATTTCACGTGTTTCAAGGAGACAAGTCACATTACAATTTAATTCAAGGAACTAAAACATTGCATTACAAGTTACTCTGAAACACACCTAGTGTTCCTGAAATGTATAGTAAAAAAAAAAACCCAAACTGAATCATTAACTTTTACTCCTCACTTAAATCACTGTAAATTCATTTCAAATCAGTTTAAGTCTCAGAAATAGTCAAATTTCAATGATGAGTTTTAACCTGGTGACAACTCAAATGTTTGCAATAATTCTATCTGAACCATTCCTCTACAATAAAAGTATTATATGTCAATATTATGTTTATTCTTCTTTCTGGTTAACAAATGAACACATTTTGCACAATGAAACCCTTTAATGAAGGGGTTCTCAAAAAGGTTAAGCAGAACATATTAAAAGGCTGCTGTTCTCAAGCAATAAGAATGAATAGTGACAACTTGCCCTAAAACTTTGAAGCTGGCCATGCTGTGAGTAGGACATTGGGCTAGATGACCTCTAGGGTCCCTTTAAATTGACTTATTCCATTGTTCCATATTGCACACATTGTAGTGGATCAGGGTTAGCCTTTGGGCTGGGCTTTTCCAAAGCAGCCATGACTCGCCTCTCCAAAAGAAGTTATCCATGAAACCCCAAGGAGGATTACATCCAAGTACTCTGGTAGTAAGGAACTGTATTATATTCAAAAAACAGAGGTTGTCTGAACTGGTGATCCCAGAAGAGCAGATCTGTGACACTTGGAATAAAGCATGACTCAAGCCCTGGACAGCCCAGGTTGTCCCAATTGAATTTTCAGAGCACCCACTGAGACTCTAGAAAGTTAGCTGATCTCCCTGTAACACACCTCTGTGTCTCTATTGTCCCCTGCTTTTTAACTATGAGTTTCCTATAGATCCTTCTGTAATTCCAATGCATATCAAAAACAGCTTCCCTTGCAACAACAGCTGATACTACCTCCAGTGTGTTAAGACTATTGGGAACTTATTGCTTTAAATGTGTTCTTCTATATTGTCAAATACTAAAAGGATTTATGTGGAAATTTCCTTGTTGAAATGTCTCTGGTTCAAAAAAAGGAAGAAGAAGTTTCTCTATTGCACCACAGGGCATAATAAAAAGGCACACGAGACAAGAAACTGATGACAGTCATAAAGAACTTGCATAGCCAGATAAAGATCGGTGCTCTTTGGCAAAAAAAAAATCCATAGCTTGCAGACAGTCAGATAAATCTCAAACCATAAATATGCAGACCTAGGATTAGAATTTGATCCTATTAAAATACAGGTTTAAGCTTTGTGAGGTAAAGTCATCCCTACTTGCTATTTAATAGTAGATTCCTTGACTTTTCTGCTCTCCAGATACTGAAAGGTGAAACTATATCTGTTCATTCACTGGCCTTTTGCTGTAACTCAGCTACAGCCATTGTTTTTATGAAAGCAGAAGGAAGACTCTTCAGGAATTGGAATGAGATTATTTTAAGAATTGGACAGAAAAAAGTGACACCACAAAGAAAAATTATGTGCCTTCATTCAGCTTGCCTACACAATAGGTCAGCCACTCGGGTGTCTGACATCTCCGTAAGAAAGACTTTACAAATCAGTTTTTATAAAGATTGGTCTCTGGGCATCAAGTTAAGATTCAAAGCTACAGGAGACCTTTCTATAAGGGATGAAAACAGTATTCATAACTCTAGGAAATTTACAAATAACAAGGAATAAAAAAAGAAATCTTGCAAAGGCTCAGTGTTTGTAAGACCTGCCTCCAAAGTACATAAAGTCTGTATCTCCCATGTTTATTTCCTTAATTAGAACCATTGACAATAAGTTGAAAATAAATCTAATTTATATATGGGTTGCCTCTAAAATTATAGGCAAAAAGAAAGATCATAAAATTTTGGCCAAAAAAATAAGAACCTTAAAACCTTGAAAGGTGAACTGGCTTTAGTTCAGAAATTTCTCAACTATGACAATGTGCCATTAAACAGGTCAGGAAGTATGCAAAATCATTATTCAGTTTTGTGCAGTCTCTAAAATGGCACAAAGAGAGGTAGGAAGCCAAAATTAATTAGGCTGTAAAAACACTGAAGCTAAACCAGCCAAAATAAAAATGCCTAAACCTGACTGGAAAAAAGAATTATCTTCTGAAAGAAAAATGACTGTGAAACAGGTGGTTGAAGAGCAACAAAGTAGTTAGGAGTGGACAGAATATACTCAATACAGAATTACCAGAACAAGGAAAATTACTTTTGCACTCAGACCAGTCTTACAACAAAGCAGTGGAGATGAAGCTTTTTTAGGCTGGCAGCAATCACATCATGCCCACATCATGAAGAAGGATGCCAACTACCAGGCCAACTATGATGGCAGAAATTCTCTGTAGGAATACTCAGAAATAAAGATAAATGCTAAAGTAATAAGTAAAATAAAGTAAAAAAGATAAATAGGAATGCAAAGAATTCTTGGTAACTCTCAAGTTTAAATATGTGATGTCTTCATCATACATTAAAGGATTTTGAATTTAAGGAAGTAGCTTATTGCAAATAAACACAGATACAAAAATTCATTTGCCTTTACATTTTTATTATCACACCAATTTCAGAGGAAAAAATCTGTTGGGTTCCTGAAATGCCACAATGCAGAAGCTTCTCAAAAAATACAGCACAAGAAATATGTCACTTGAAACCCACAAAATTAATTTCTCAATGAAGAAAATCACCTCAGCCTAGAAGGCAAACTAAAATGCTGAGGGTAAGGAGGTCTCACGTCTGACTCATAGTTGAATGGAATTGAAATGAGATAGAGATCAAAATACCCTTAAAAAAATCAGAATTAACACAGCTTCATGACTTAAGAGCTGACGTAGATAAGCCTTGAAAGTGATTTGTAGACACCATCACAAGAAGAAAAAAAAATGTCTACTAGATTTTTTGACATCCTATCCAAGAGCTTACCCAAACTTTTCAAATGGAGTAGCTGGGCTGAGATTCAGGATTTTGTTAAAGTTCATAATATCAGCACATTGATCTTTCATATCTCTGAGATCCCTGGTGAAAAAGAAAACATGCTGCTCTGCTCCTACTGCAGAACAGCTTTCCAATTCAGCTGAAACAAGTTGTTTTCTAACATGGAGTGTGCCTATTTCAGGAAAGAGCTTGCATGACAGTATTGTCGGCGATAACGCAAGACTGGAGTCAGTTCTCTTCCCATCCCTTGCTCCTGGCTTTCCTCCCTATTACCTCCTTGCATTGATCCACAAGAGTCAGTGAGTGAAAATGAATCCTGATGATCGCTAGCCTTGGACAGCTGATGCCCTGTAGCCATGAGGAGGCTGAGGGCTACCAAGTGCACTACTTTTCATGGTTGATATCAGAAAGGCTCACAGTGAAGTACAGACAGCTGCCCTCCATGATGCTTTGGGCTGCATGCTTAGCACCAGCCTCTCTGCAGCACAGGGAATATGTTTTCACAGAAAAAGAAGGCCAATTTCACACCAGGCATGTTCAGGTAGCTAGTAGCCAGCTGGCAGCCTCTTGGAGAACTTCAAGAGACTAAAGTGTTTTCACTGTACCACACAGATACCAACAATGTAGCAGAGGATACCAAGGTGGTGGCACTGTTGGTTCATCAGTTGTCCCTGTTCCCTTTCCCACACCCCAGAAAGGACATGCAGCATCTCCACAGAGCCTACATTCATACCCTTTGTGGCTGTGGGTAGCACATTTTATACCTCCCAAGTCTTCTGCGCTGCTGGGGCCAGGACTCAGCATTGTAAAAAACATTAAAGTGCTACACATCTGCTGCGTACAACAAAAAGTCATTTTCACAAAGATTTTCTTTTCCTGCACAATAGACTGGAATAGAATTGACATGCACAATAGGCAAGAAATACTTTTCTTCCAGGAGATTTCAATCTATGAGATAAATACAAAACATGCTTCAAATGTCCCTTGCTTTAGGCTATGATGATTGTGTCAAATTTCTCCTGTTTCCCAGTCGACAGAAAATCTAAAGATTTTACTTTAGCAAGAAAACAGCCTAAAGGTTCCACTGCCTACAGACTCAGCTGAAACAGAGTGGGCATCTTTCCTTGGTTTATAGTTTAAAATGCAAAGTCAAATATATCAATTTCACATTAGGAGGAAGTATCATATTGTTTTCCTAAAATGCTAACTTTCTATCATCTTGATGATTCTTTTCATTGCTTCTGGAGATGTGAAATTGAGTTCTAGTAATTCAGACCTTTCCACAAGAAATCTGCCTTTTTAGAGCAATGGGAAAGCAAAAATTATGGCTAGGTGTAGTGATTTGGGGAGCAGCAAGTACCATATTTCTAGCCAGAATGCCCTCTACTTAATATTTGAAAACTAATAAAATGAGGGAGAGCAAGAGTAATTTATTGTTTTTACATTGGCTTAAACATCCCTTCTAGCTGAGTGACTGAGATCTGCATTGTCTCTCAAGGGAGCTGCTCATGATGTCACAGACCCAAAAATCACTAATGGTCTAACCTAGTTACATGAAGATAATGTTTATTTGAGATGCTGATGAACCTCCTTTTTTGTTTTGTATTATGCTCTTTAATGATTACTACATGCATAGATGGCAAAAATTCTGAAATCAGATGTAAGCCCATGCATTTCAGTTCATGCACTTTACCTAAGTTTAATTTTCTCTTGAGAAAAGGGATCAATGAAACAGCAACAGAAGGGGTAGAGTTCTACAAATCAATTAAAAGTATTAATAAGCTTGTATCCAGCAAACTCAACAAAAATAGCCTATTAAACTATGGGAATCCATTTTACCAGGGCTTAAAATATCTTTAAAGATTCATGTATGGGATTTTATCTTCTTCTTTTCAGAAGTACCTGTTGCAGTGGGGAGGGCTACATGGCAGGGGGAGGAAACCCCGACAAGTACCTACTTTCATTCATAATTTTTTAGGTACCAAAATTTTTTATTAAATATAACCAACTAATATCACATCATGCTAAATTCCAGCATGAAGGCTGAAAATGTCTAAAAGACATTTTAGGAAAAAAAGACATTTAGGAAAACCTGATATCTGTCAATTTTCCAGGAAATTCCTATTAAATGGCAGGAATAATTCCTAGTGGTATGCTGAAACCCTCAAATCCTCAGCAAACATCAGATTAACAGCACAAGCATTATCACATGCTAACAAAAACAGTAAATAAAAGGATATAATCCAGTGGCTAGCATATGCTAAAACTGACTTTGCTCTTATCATTACCTCTTTCATGCAGATTTTGCCTGGATACACCAGTGCACATGTTCACTATCACTATGTTCACAGCTCTGGAGACCTATTTGCCATCCATTCTTTAAAGAGCTTGCAACCACAGCCTATGTTTAGAGCTCAAGCAACTTCTGATCTCAAAGGTGTGATTGTGAAGTTCCCAAATACAGAAGATTTGCTGTCCAACCCTTCTGAAAGCAAGGACCACATCCAACTGGTTCATGCTCTATTGTGCATATAAACATGGAGTTTCCAAAGTCCGAAGCACATATCTCTTCAAAATAAAAATATAATTTTGTTAACAGTGGCCATTCAGTAGCAGCACTCTGAAGATAATAAAACATTAAAAATGTTTTATATTCACTGAACATGTTTTCCATTTGCTCTTATTTTCCTTCCCTAAAATCAAAATACAAATGCTGTTTTGTGAAAATTCTTCCAGCTCCATCTAAGAACAAGCAACACTACAACAAATCTTCCTCTCCTATTATGCAAATGTTCCACTGATTCCAGTCATGATGGTAGGGAATATGTCAGGATTATAAATTACCAACAGCTACAAAGAAAAAAATCCTTTTGACATTCATTTGCATCTCAAGACAAGCAAAGAGACTTATTGCTACATTTTAATGAGCAAAATGTTACAAAAATCTTATTTATTCAAACATGGTTTAAATAAAATATTTTTAATATGATGTGAGTTTTCCCCACAATCTAGGGAGAGAAGTCTCTCCAGCACTACAGTAAACAAAGAGTAAAGCATTTCTAACACTATAACCAAATAACAGCACCCAAAGTAACAAGGCTGCATTTAATTTCATACTGATACAAAAGCCAAGGTTTCCTACAAAAGCGTAGACTTGCATAATATTTTACTTGGCTGCTTTTAGAGGTTGCTGTACAGCAGTAAAAGTTCAGGAAGACTGGTAAAACTGTCCTCCAGATAGCATCTAAATAAAGTAGAAAACCCAATCATCTACATAGTGCAATTCACTGTTCAACTTCCTGCAGGGGCAGTTGTCCAAGTACTCCTGTACTTACTGTGCAAAAATAACACTGAGAAGGAAGTGCAAGAGAATGAAAAGGAGAATTTCAACAACAATATCAAGTGGGAAAAATTCCTAGAATTCCTACAATGTCCAAAAACATGACTATAATGCTTAAAAGAGCTGAAAAACAATTATTTTCGATAGAAAACATCATAATAGAAACTATAACATATACTGCATGAATAACTGTTTCTAAAATGTCATTAATGCATTCAAGAACTTTTACCTCTGAAACAGTTAAAAAAAAAAGAGAAATGAATAAAGTAAAATTTACTTGGTACTAATGCAGTAGGCTCCCCAAGCATTTTAGACACAGAATTGTGGTTGCTCATTTAACCCTTCTTCACAGCATCCTTTGCTAGAAGCAGTTTCAGAAACAAGACAGCAATGTCTGTATTTCTCCTTCTGATCAAAAGAGAGCATGCTGGAGTGGGTGGACAAAATTAGGAATCCAGCTATTAGTTCAACAGCTCAGACTGTAAGAGGCCAGATGGTCCAGCTCCCTCTCTGCCCTTCCTCTCGGCTTTATCCAGTTACTCCTGCCAGCACTCTCCCAGGAAAATCTCCTTTAGAAGGGGTGAGCCCTAAGCAGTGAGAACATACCCCAGGCCATGACACTCTGCCTCAGGGCCAAGGATAGGTCTTTGACCCTCTTTTGTTTATATACAAAGACATAACAATTGAGAATATAGAAAAGAAGCAGCACAAACTCTATGGCCCTTTGTTGAACCTAATTTATTTCATTATGTTCTTATTTCTGTGATGCAACAAAAGATCTGAAAATAGTCCAGATTGAAAACATCTGGAAAGATTTTTGTGCTTGTTTCAGATACAGAATTTGCTATAATGTCATATTTGCCAGGGTATTTATACATCTGAGTCCTCCTAAAAATATCAATATCTCAAACAAGAAAAATATAATATTATTTCTTTTCAATTTTGGTTTCTTAATTATTTCCCATGTTTATAGCCACTTCTAAAGGTTGTATAGAGATGATGAGTTTTTGAGTATTTAGGAAAATGACCTGCATGGCAGGTGTTAATTATTCTTTTTTAGATTAGAAGTTTTAAATAGTTGCATAGATTTTATATTTAAAATGTAAAGCTTAGGTATCAAATTCTCAGCTAACAATGAATATTACAGTCTTCAAAGTCACCATCCAAACTAGCCAATTGTGGCACATTTTAAATATTTTGATGGTAAACAATCAGTTTATTAAATACTATAGACTTTCAAAGACATTTTCAAACCGGGACAGTACTTAATTAATTTGGGTGCATTCAGTTAATTAGAAGAGATCTTTCTTTCATGGAGCAATAGAAACATAAGTGACTACAAATTTTAAAAAATATAAACCTAGGATTTTATACTACAACTCCCTCACCCACTTGCACATTTATTTTTTCACTAGCTCAATTAACACTAAATTTCTTTAGAATTACGTATTTATCGGGGGTTTATGACACCTGACCAAAACAGAAAGCATGTGCCTGGTGTCCTTATAGATATGCCCATTACATAACTGCCCCTTCCATGGTGCTGCTTGTTGGTGGTGATGCAGGATTAGGAGAAGGGCAGATCTGCTCCATCCCAGGAGGGGCTGCCCCTTGCATCCTGAGCAGACTGTCTCCCTGCTGCCCCACAGCCCACCAGGGAAAGAGGATGGGAGGCAGTGCAAGAGGCAGAAAGGAGACTTGATGCCCACATGTTCAGGGCTAGCATGGACAGCTGAAAGCACAGTAAACTCAGCAAACACCAGCTCCATGCAGGTGCTGAGGGCTGCAAACACCTGCCAGCAGTGCCACAGCCAGTCCACAGGACAGAGAGGCCCATGTGGGTGGGAGGAAATGGTGGGACTGGGATGCTCCTGCTGGCCGGTGTCTTGTGTCCTGCAGTCCTACCCAGCACCAGCCACCACAGCTTTCCCTTTGGCACCAGACACCCAGCGAACAATAGAAGAGCCAAGTGTTGGAAGCTAAAATCTGTCACTGCAGCCTGGAGATAGCAAAACATTGCCAGGAGGTGGGAGCCAGCTGCAGCATGAGCTGCAGAGGAGAAGCACCCACTTCCTCTCACGCCCCACATCCTCATGGGCTGTGGTTGAAGGATAAAGTGCCTCATGTGTGTCATGGCTCTACAGGGGCAATGCAACCTCTCTGTAAAACGTCAAATTGTCTCATATTTAACTTTTGAGAGAAAACCTATACTGAAAAAATGGATGGATTTTTCATCTCCATTTTCACATTTTTCTTTTTTTCCAACTTGTTGCCCTGCCTGCAGCCCTCCATTGTTGTGCTTCTTTCCTCATTTTGCCATTGATAAGGAAACCCTCACCAACAACAAAAAAATTAAACTGGTATTCTCAGTCCAGATCAAAAAGTCTATTCTTCATCACTATTTTGTCCCCAAAAGATCACTCTCTTCTGTCTGATCATCCTACCAAGAAAGAAATAGCATGGCAAAAAAAGTAGACTATGTTCTGTTTATATGGCTGTCTGGGGGAAGAGAAGGATCATCATTGCGTAAGTCAACACAGTACTTAATTTTAGTAGCCAAACAGACTGCAGTACATACCCTCTTCCTCAGCTCCTGCTTTGAAACAATAATCACATTTGGAGGATCCCCAACAGCAGTGGCAGCACCCCCAATATTTGTGAAGATTACTTCCGCAATCAGGACGTGCCTAGGATCAAGATTAAGTACTTCACAGAGCCTGTAGTGTAAAGATAATGAAATTAACTTCTTACCCCATGCATAAATTACCTTAGATCTTAAAATGCACAAAAATTACAAAATGCAGTCATTTCACAGAAAAATAGCAGGATTTTAATCATAATGTGTCTATATTGTTGAAGCATTTATTGTGCTACAATAATTATAACAATATAAATGAAATTTATAGATTTTTTTTTACATTTAAAATTCAGTTATTAAAGACTACAAAATTGACGCATTTTTTAAAGCATTTCATTAAAAGTAGTCAACTATTACAAGAGTTGGGCTACAGAGAAAATACTATTTCAAATTTTTATTGTGATACAGCTTCTGAAACCATGGTCCTTAAGCTGCATTGACCTGTGGAAAACTATTCTGGTCAAGCACAGGCTCTGCATTCAGCAACAGTGATTAACTTTCTTATGTTAATAAGTAGCGGTAGTGGTAGAGGATTGTGCAGGCTGCCTATTAGCCATGAATCATCTATTAGAGACTTCAGCTTTCAGGCTAGGTTTATCCATTTTATTCTGCCCCTATTTTCCTCCTTCTCTAAATCTTGATCACGAATATTTCTGTTTGTAATGAAACAAGAGTAGAAAAAACCTCAAAATGTTTTTAGCAGCCCAAATATATTTAATGCCTCTCTAGTAGGATGCTGCTTTGATAAGAAAAAAGTAAAATGCTTCTTTTATAAGAAGCACCTTAAAGTGCTCTGACAAACACCGGGATTGACTCAGTAACCTCATGATCCATTTCAACTCAGAGCCCACTTACACAGAGTAATCTTCACACAGATTACTTCAACTCACCAATTACATTTATGCACATGCCCACATAATCCACTCTTTTCTGAAGTACATCTTTGACTTTAAACTGGGGCTGTGGTAATAAAGACTGAAAGTTAAAGTCACATCTAAGCACTTTGGAGTAAGAAACAACTGCTTTCCTCCTCACAGCTTATCAAAATGTTGCTCCAGAATGTAAAGATGGAGGTCACACTTAAATTATTGCCCCTCTACCTCATAGTAGTATTATGAGAATTCTTCCCTATGTGGGGAAGAGCATGCAGGAAGAATGCTTTCTCAGTACTGCTCTCACTGCAGTGCTCTCACACATTTCCCATAAGGAAGGGCGGAGCTTCACTGTTTAGCCTGTAGTACTAAAACCCGTACTTCAAAGAGAAAAGAGTATATTGCAAAAGAAGCTTAACTTGCTTCACTTACACTATCACCAAGAGTGTCAATTTAAAACTCAGAAAAACATTGTCAGATGACATATATGTCAGCACATAGCAGCATGAAATCATTCAGTTAAAGGATACTTTGCAGTACAACCAGTCCAAATGTATCAATTGTGGTACAAGACCACAGTTGTGCTTGTAATTTTATTGCTGATTGACCTCCCAGTATTTCAAAATATAATCTAAACTTTTCTTTAGTGATTCTTTCTTTTTGATGGGCCTAGCGATATCTTGAAAAGAGAACTCTGATGTAAGTCAGAAAAGGCTAAGCCCAAAGTATAAAACCATCAGAGTGTGCTAGCTATATGGCAGGGTCACAATTCTTCAGTTTACTTACCCTGGGTTATATACTTCCTCATGTGTACAACTATTAGCCTTTTCCAGTTCCCAATAACAAAGTATTTTGAAAATAAACTACAGCTAAAAAGGGGTAGTTATTCCTTTTTTAGCAGCTTACTACAAAAGGCAGAGTGAAACAAGTATCATGTTGTTTTCCTTATTACAGGAAATATAAACCCTTATGTTCATCGAGTCAGTACAATTTTCTGCAAGCTTTATCTCCACGGCAATGGAGACTGCACAGGGCAACACAGTGATGCTATAGACAATGGCAGTAAGATTAAAAAAAAATGACCCCCAGCATGAAGCTTTTTGAAGTAAGCAATTATTTGGTTTTAGTAGGTGAGATAAAATTTTATTTTAGTTTTGATAGTAATTCAAATACAAATGTTTCTCACATACTGAGTTTTTCCTTCTTCAGTGTTGCAGGTTCATTTAGTATAAAACTAAAGGACTTGCTATACATTTAGTACAAAAGTCCCTTAGTTAAAGGCATCTACAAAGGCAGAGGCTCCTTCACAAGGATCCACATGGAGAAGACAAGAGGCAACAAGTACAAGGGAGAGATTTCACCTCAACATAAGAAAAAAAATGTATGGTGAAAACAGTTAACCACTGGAACAGCCTCCCCAGGGATGTGGTAGAGTCCCCATCACTGGAGGTTTTCAAGATCTGATTGAAGAGAGTGCCAGATTATCTCATCTAGGCTTCCTTTCCCATGAAGAGTTGGACCAGACGGACTTTTGAGGTCCCTTCAACCTAGGCTATTCTGTGATTCTTTGAAAACAGAATAAATGTTACAGTAGCTCTGACTGTGAAAACCTTTTTATGCTACATTGACGTCTGGATTTCAATCCATTTCCAAATTATATTTATCCAAAATTCTGGAACACAGCTAAAGAAAACGTGGTGTTTACTAGTTCCAGTGCTGCTTACTGCTGGAGGTGCAATTATTGATTAGGGTACGGCAAAGCCATCTCTTTGAAATATAATTGGACAGAAGACAAATGGAGCTTTCATTCACCAGCTGCTTCCAGTCTAGAATAAATTTCACTAGAAAAATTGGTTTTTACTGCTTTACACTGCATTTTAAAGAGGGGGCATATCTTAATAGAATTCTGTGTACTTTAATGTGATAATGACTGCAAGCATTACATCTCTCAGGATCATTTTAAAAACACACTAGATCTTTCCAAAACTGAACTGGATTAAACAGATTTGCCTGACCAGACACAGGTTAAATTCAGGTTAGACAGTAATTTATAATCCCACATTGATTAAATGTAGTTCCAAATCACATGTTATTAATTTACAGAAATCTGAAGTAATTAAATTCACTGTTGTCTGCTCAAAGTTCCAAATATCTAATCTCAAATTGTGGAATTAACCAGTAGCTGTACCAGGGACATGATCACCAACAGGAATAAAATTCACGTTCTCATATTCAAGAAAAAGCTGTTAAATGAAATATGGACTTTTTTTAAAATTTATTTGTCACTAATATTAGAAGGGATAGCAACTTCACTAAAACATAAATTACTATCTAAAATTGTATATAGATATTAGCCTGCAAAGGATAGGGCAACTTTAATTTTAAAAATACTGCCTGCTTTACAGGAAAAAAAAATTCATCTACTAGGGAACATTGGGTGTAATATGCTATTGTAGTTCAGATATGAAGACAAACCAGAACAGTTAGCTGCCAAGGCAGTATTCACAGGTTTCAGATATGTGTTCGGTATTCATGCAAAGGCAAAAGGCTACCCATCCCTCTGAAAGTGCTTTTTATTCTACTACAATAAGAGTATCTGAAGCTCTGATTTCCATTTAAATGATTAAAAAAAAAGCTCCAAACAAGTATTTTGCACACATCTACTACTGATTGCTGGCTATAAAAGACCAAGTCCAAAATGTAACAATAAAATACCTTATGGTTACTGGAGTAAAGAGCAGGATAGTGGTAACGTTGTCCAAAAATGCAGAAAGAATTGCAGCAATAAGGCACAGAAGTGTAATCATGGCCCACACCTTGCCTCTAGAGAACCGATAAGCCTAGGAAAAACAAACAGAAGCAAAATTAGGGGACTAGATCACTCCAGCTTAGACTTCAAAAAGTTACAGATAAAGCAACTTGATCAAAGTCAAGCAACAGCGAGTTCAGAGTAGTTACTATTCCTTTACAATTACTCCAACAGCACCTTCTCCAGTGTGAAATAATTTGGCAAGAGAATATTTTATGGAAGTGGGCAAACAATCCCCCCATGCCAACAAAGAAACAAGTCTGAAGAAACATCACGCTCTGCTGCCAGCTGTACAGGGGGTCTGTGGCAGGAGAAGGGCTGAGCCCCCATCTTCTGCCTGCACCCAGGTAGACTAAGGTGGTTCAGACTTCCCACCACTTCCACAAGCTGGGACACATTCCCCACCCTCAGACCAGCACTGCTGGAGTGAGTCCAGAGGAGGGCCACAAACATGATCAAAAGGCTGGAGCACCTCTCATATGAGAACAGGCTGGAAGAGACCTGGGTTATTCAGCCTGGAGAAGAGAAGGCTCTGGGGTCACCTTACAGCACCCTTCAGTACCTAGAGGGGGACAATAAGAGAGCTGGGGGGAAAATCTTTGGGCAAGGGTGTGTAGTGATAGGGCAAGGGGGAATGGCTTTAAACTGAGAGTAGGTTTAGATTAGATATAAGGGAAAAATTCTTTAGTGTGAGGGTGGTGAGACTGCTAACAGGTTACCCAGAGAAGTTGTGGATGCCCCATCCCTGGAAGTGTTCAAGGCCAGGCTGGATGGGGTTTTAAGAAACCTGCTCTAGTGGAAAGTGTCCTTGGCCATGGCAGGGGGAATGGAACAAGATGATTAAGGTTTCTTCCAACCCAAACCATTCTCTAATTCTATGGTTATGATTCTATGAATTACACTTTTCATGCAATCTTTCGTTCTCTACTGTGCAAAGATCTGTGGCTGCTTTTCATATGTGGTCATAAAGTTAACAATAGATCCATCCCATATTTCTTCTGTCCCACTGCCAGGCATAAATAGAGATTTCAGCTACAGCACAACTGCAGTCCTGGGAAAGTCAATGAAATACTCAGCTTAATACTGTCCAGATGCTTGTGTACCCTACTGGGGACCTTTAACATTCTCCTGTAGAAACAGAATTGCTTTAAGGGCTTCCTTTCATCCACAAAGGATTTTTCTAGTATTACAAGTTGACCACTGTCATTTCTAATGTGATAAGTATACATTTACCTTAGAAAGGTTCTTTAAAGATAGTGCTTGGTGTGGCAGATCTGAACAAATACTAACTTGATAAATCTAGAAATAATTATAAATACCAAATAAACCTACCTTTACTGCACAGTAGTCAAAGAATCCAGTCTCTGAAAATATGGCCACCAAAACCATCTACCAAAAGATGAAGAAAAATATAATCACTTGGAACTGATATATAATAGTAATTGAATCATTACTCAAAACTAAAGCAAAGCAGTTTGTGATCCTGACAAATGGACTTCTTATCTGACACAGCTTTGAGAATCTAATCACCATTATATTAGAATATCCACTACAGCTGCCAGATATCTCTAGTTAATTCATCATATGGTGAAATATACTTCTCAACATAAGCAGTCTGTAAAAGTCATACTAGTTGGGTTGAATTTTATTTGTAGTGACTAAGTGGGCATTATACACTAAGTACTCAATGTATCTCCCTTATATCATTAATCAAGAAAAAACAGTAAGTGTGTTTTTTCTCTGCAGTAATGCTCTACAGAGCACAGAAGATAGTGGCTTCAAGAATTGCTTGCATTTTCCTACATCTCAGAGGTCTTGTGTCCTTCTGTCTTAGCTCCCAATAGAATATTTTTTTTTTGCTTTCTTATTCTGTGGGGAATGCAGGGAGCAAGGACCAGTGTCAGGAAGAAAAGCTCAGAATGGAAACAGATAATTGTAATTTTGTCTTTGTATATTCTATATTTTTTATTAGAGTCTAATAGCATTTGGACAACACTTTTTACCACAAATAGCTCTGGGCAAAGTGATTAAAATAATATATTATTGTAGTCTCATCAGATATTACTTCTCCATTTCTGGCTTGCTTTTTGTAGCTTCAGACATAGCAATAAGACAAAGAAAATCACTTTTCCAGCAGAGTGTGTTTGAGGAAGGTTTTGAATAAACGAAATTAAAAAGATAAATGAGAGTGATAATCTTTGACCCTTAAACAGGTCTTTCCATTCATTAACCCCAAGGATGTTTTTTGCATGTTATCAATATGATTTCACAGATTGAAAAAAAAAATAGAAAAGGATCAACTTTTCAAAAGACTCCTTCAGAGGTCTGATCCTCATCCTTTTTGGAATATTCCTCAAGACAGAAATTTTCATCATAAATTCTCTAAGTACAATTAACAAAATGTTTTTAAAGGAAACATCTCTACATTGAATGTGATTATTTTGGCACATTTAGAGCAAAAGATATGTTTTATTTACCATTCCAAACAATAATGCCAGTGTCTCGTAGTCAATCCACTCCACCACTTCGACCATACTTGGCCTCTGCAATCAAAAATACGATTACTAGTGAATGCCACAAAACACCTAACTTGTGATTAGCTATGACTTATAAACTCCACTTAATTGATGAGCCATTTAAATAAGCTGTGATGGAAATTAATAAGTGTTCCTACAAGCTACATAAAAAGGACTCTATTATTGCCATTACTACTATTATTATTATTATTATTACTACTAATTCAAAGTACTGCTGGAATTCTAAGTGGGTCATTATCAGGCTATTGGTTGGTCTAGTTGTTCCTTACATAGCATTACAGAAATAAAAGATAACCAAATTATATGGTACACTGCAGTTTCCTTTTTGGTAAAGAACAAAAGCATACCACTTCACCTGTGAACAAACTGGAGGGAATTTAAGGGAACATAGTAATGATGTGGTTATGAGAACAACCAAGAAAATCAATCTGAGGTTTCACTATATATCAGCTAAGAGTAAGCAGCAGGAGAAACAAAAGGGTTGGAACAGGAAAGCATGAGATGTAATTATTTAGGGTAGTATAAAGTGATGTATTTCCATTGAGGTTTGCTTGGTAGCCTAACATTACCGAAAATAACAATGTTAAACTAACACTGGATTAAGCTGAAAATGGTTGTAGTCAGCTTCCTGCAAACCAGAACAAAAAGGCATCAACTGACTTCTTTGTACTCTCCTTGTCTATACATGTCTGACCTGTTTTCCCTGCCCAGTTTCTGTCCTATCATCTCTCTTTCTTAAAAAACACTGCTTTGCCATGTGCTCAATTAGAACTGGGCAAACACGGAAATTTATCATAGCTGACACCACAGCCAGAAACAAAGGGAGCACTTACAGTTTGATAACTTACCTCCCCAACAATAGCTAAGGCAGCTAAAGCGGCCAAAGAGCCCAGCATCGCTGCAAGAGTCCTGTGAACAATCTGCAACAAAGGGTAACAATTGACCACAGCTCCCTCTAAGCATCTCCTTACTATTAAAAAGAAGTGGGAGAAAGGACAAAAATTCAGGTAGACAATTCTTTTCTTCATTTGCTTGAGGGTTTTTTCTGACCAAAGGATGGTTAATTACTTTGCTATTAAAAACAACAAAAGAAGGCACAAAAAAACAAACAAAACAAAAAACAAACAAAACAAAAAACAAATAAAACAAAACTTAAGAAAAACAACCAGCCAAAGCCTTGCCTCTGCAAACCCTTCTAGGAAGTCTCAGCTCTAATCTCCAGGTAGAGAAGGGACTTCAGCACCAGTTTCTTACATTTGTCAGTAGGTGACCCAAGAAGGAAAGCAATTCATCTTCCCCAGCTTAAGGATCAAAAAGCCTGCTCCTGTTGGCTTCCCTTCACAGCCCATGGAAAGAAGATGTATGCCCAGGAAGTGATCCACCTTATTCTTAATAGGGGCTTGTTCAGCAAGCATGCCCTGAAAATGTGCTTTTTTTCTCCAGGAACTCGTCTGCAGTTATTTAATCCTCTGTGTCTGGAAGATCACAGATTGTGTAAAATAACTCAGCTAAAGTAAGCATGTAATTAATGAAAATCACACTACAAAAGATTGAATCTAATTACCAGCTTTCCCCATTAATGTGTTTAAATATTATTCCAATGCAAGTTAGAATTATTGTTGAGAAAGAAATAAAACAGACTAGAAATATTTCATTTGCTGCTAATTTCATAAGAAATATTTTGCTGATAATAAACAATAGGACGAGAGCATCTCAAGGCCCTCCTCCATTTGTAAAGGAAAAGCAAAAAAGGAAATATTTGGCTTTGTTTTTTCTCCTTGATTGTGTAGTTTTAACAGAAATGGTAAAGAACTACACAATTCACCAAATTACTAGAAAAATAAATGCATAAATTACTAACTCAAGAGTCAAAAGAATTATCTGTCTCATTCTCCTGTTTTCCTTAAAAATGCACTGAAGAATAACCTATTCATGGTCACAAAGCAGGAGATCAGACAAAGGTTTTTACATCCTGATGACCCACTTGTTCAGAGCACAAAGGACAGCTCCCACCAGCTCCTAGAGAAATGTGTGTGGTAACTCACTGGTTCATTTTTGATTTCCAGTTTCAGAGCATTGACACATAAACACACGTACACCCTTCTGATTCTGCAGAGGTGGGGAGCATTTGATAACATTCCATAGATCTTCTGGCTGACAATCAGGTGCAGCAATTTGACCTTACAGCTCTCTCCAATAAAAGATGCCAAGCAGAGCTGTCCATTAGGGAAGGGGATCAGCTTCTTACCAGAGCAAAGTAAGTTCAAGCATAAGCTACTGGGAAATCCTCAGCTGTCCTCAGACTGAAGGTTTTCTCCTCATCCAATCCCCACCCACGTTAGATAGCTCTTTTGCAGTTCTCAAAAACATATCATAGATTTTCTGAGATTTGTTTAGCCACAGATTTTTTGCATATTTCCACATGAGCACTTTTGCTGTCACTGTTTTATACTTAATTGCTTACATTGGGTTGACTGCATTTTCAGTTTCCAAGAGTTTGCTGTCACCTATGGGTGAAGTTGGCTTTAATTTACGCAGAAAGAAACTGTACAAACTAAGTAATCTGTCAGCTCCTTCATTCTGGTGGTTTTTCAAGAAGGATATACAAAAGTATATCCTGAACTATGAACAAGGTGCAAAGCTTTATTACAAAAAACTTAGTAAATGTACAACTCTCCATTCCAGCAAACTATGAAATGAAAGTCATAAAATAATGTAAAGCCTAGAAAGAACATTTATGTAAACTCTGAGACATGTAAATATTCAAAATTTGATATTTAGGAAGCTTTAGGAAAGAATAAATTACTCTCTTTAATTTTCTTTTCACAGAAAATAAACCCCAAACAAATAATATTTTGCAAATGTATTTTTAAAAGCTTACAAATGTAGAAGTTAGGAGATGCAGGTTATGAGTTGTGACATTCTTTGAACCACAATTCCATCTAACACATATTTGGAGGGCATTATATAAAGTAAAATTCCATTATTACTCTTCCGAAAAATAGTACAGATGACCAAACCCTTTTGAAGATAGGCAGGGGATAAGTATCTTTTCAGGATGGATCTTGGTGTGTATCCATAAACAACAGTTCAGGTAGAGAATTGAAAGAGCTCAGAAATAAATGAAGACAGACTTAATCCCAGGAAAGCTGAGAGATTTAGTGGACTTCTGAATCTAAAGACATTTTTAAAGGTTAAGTGAGAAATCATCTGTATTCATCTGATCCTTCTCTCACTTGACAAAGTGCATACCCCTGTGCAATGACCACAGAGATGAGAAAGACAGAGCTGATGAGAAGAAAGGTACAAAGCTTTTAGAATATCAGTTTGCAGGCCAGAGCACCCCACCTCCTAGTCCAACTGCAAAACTTATAAACTCTTAGCAAAAAGGGCATCTTCACCATCAACATCACCTTTATTTTTGTCTGAAGGATACCTACCAGTGCTGACTTACTGCAGCAGCAAAGGATAGTGCTCTCACCTTTTTCAAAGAGACAGTTATACCAGTACAAACTGCTACTGAAAACAATGCAGTCCAGATTTCACTCTTTACAAAGCAGGATTCAGCTGTAGAGATCACTGATACAGGACATTACAAGGCTAAGAGCTGAAGACATTGAAAAAAAAAGGGAATGGATATTTACAGAATTTTATATAAAAAATGAAAATACCCAAAGCTGCAACAGTGAAGGCTCTTAAAAACAGCGTCAACAACGTAGCTGTGTTGACAGCAACATCCTGGGGTCAATTCAGAATAAGCAAGGACTAGGAAAGGCTACTATAGCAATTTTGTTTCATAATTCTCTGTAGAAAGCTTGTCTCATGATTGCCTGCTGTGTGATAAACACAATGTGCTGAATGCTGATTCTAATAGTTTCCATACTCTTAATTCAGGAGTTCATTTTAAAGTAAGATATTAAAGCAACCCAAATAATTTATGCCACAAGTCTTTGTGCTTGATATTAATTAACAATATGTAGTTCCAGAACTATAATACAAATTGGATTTAGAAAGCCTAGACCTTCCCCAGATATAAATTTCTTTATCTATCTGTAAGTGCCTTAGAATTTATGCACTGAGTTCATCAAACCACTTGGTAGACTGCAACAGCATCACTATAAAAATTATTCTGAATTCCAAACACTAAATCTTGTATGGTGTTCCATGAGGCAAAAGGAAAATATTTAGAAGCCAATTGAATGGTGACCTGTGTACTATTTCAGAGCATACCTTTACCAGCTGAAATCCAGGGCAGGCATATTTCTGAAATGTGCTTGTGAAGATATTTGGTAAATGATACATCGTATCAAATATTTTATTTCCACAAGTCCTTTGCTATAAGTGATAAATAGCAGTTGAAAGATGAGTGTCAACGATTTTAATGTAAAGTTTCAAATGCAGCCCCTATTCATTTCTTATCCATTTTGTCTCCAGTGAAGCCTGTTTTATTAAACTTCTTATTTTACTGATAAATTAATTCACATTTGATAGAGTGGCAGCATTGCTGCATTTCAACAAAGATGCAGTTATTACCAAGCCTATATCCACATATGGGTTTTATGCATTTTTCACCTACCTCCAGAATAGCTGAGACCTTCCTTATAAAATCAACAGCCAAATCCCTCTTAGACTTTATAAAATCTCTAGTTCATTTCTTTATTCTCATGGGACAAGGAGGGAGAGAAGTAAAATTTACCCTGGGATAGCTTTTTTCTGACTTTATATTTTGTATCTATTCCTTGTTATGTTTTAATAAGGATTTATTGAGTTAAAAGAAGACATTCTCAGCAGTAGAAGAGGTTTTTTCCACAGACTGTTTTTCCTAAAGATAATCAAGACAGTATTAGCCTGAACACCTCTGAAAATGTGCTCCTCGGTCACATCCCTTGATGGAGTTATCTTGTAATTTGCTGTCATGTACTTTATAAATTTTGGTGGTCTCCTTTTCCTTGGACTATTGCAGTTGTTTTAGCAGGATACAGATGAAACTTCAGTCTTTCATGTGTACACATATTTCATTCACTCTTAAGCAGATCAAAATAAGTGGATCAAAAAAACCCACATTTTGGAAAATTAATGCAGAAGTCTAACACTGGCATCAGAAGCTGAAATCAAAAATGGAAATTGCAGAAAAACAGTGGTAATTTAGCTAAAAAATGAGGTAATTTTTATTAAGTGTCAAGCAACATAACTGAAAATTTGGGCTTATGATAGAAAACAAGGGTCAGAAAAGCCTTGAAATACTTTGAACTCTGCCTTGCTATAGATCCACTTCAAAGCTGAATGGCATCAAATTCTCAGATCATGGAAGTTTGCTTTATTTCTGGTAAATTGTACAGTTTGGACACAAAAAAGCAACAGACTAGAAATATACAATATAATCAGACACAAAGGAGGTCAGAGCAGCAGAAAAAGAAGGTCTACGATGCCAGACATATTTATTTGATTTTCTACATGCTCACCTCTAGTAAAGAGACTGACCAGTACCAATTAGTGAAAGCATAGCAACATACCTCCCCTTCAGCTGCTGATGGCAGCTAATGCTTTAACTCCTCACCCTCCTCCCCTCAGTTTGCTCCCTACACAAGCTCTGCAGAAGCAGTTCTGCAGCTTCTTCTGCCATGGAGCACCGTGTCCAGCACAAGGGAACCCCTCACAGGGGATGTGTCTCAACAGCTTGTGCAAGATGAATGATAACAGAAAATTAATTGCCTTAAAATTACTTAGCTAAGCAGTAGCAAGTAAACTCTGTAAGGATTTTAATGAGGCAAAAGGGAAGTGCTTCACATAGCTTAGAAAGTATGACATGCTGCTTCAGCATGCAGGGAGGGACTAGAGCAGCTCTTGAGGCAAGCATGTAGGGTACACTGGTGAAAAATGATGTGCATCAAGAATCCCAAAGTGACTACAAGCATCACAAAAATCAGTGACAGCAAGAACAGCTATTTATGTCTTCCTCTGCAGATTAGGACATTATCTATATGTATTCTATACATGCAGACATGAATCATAAGACTTTACACTAGGCTAAATATTTAGAAAATCTAATAATAAATCTCATTTCTGTAAGTCAAAATATGTCAAAACTATCACTGTACAGAAGTATGTCTTGGTTGGGAAAAAAAAAATCCGAGACCAAAAGTTTACTCATTTTTACAAGAAATCCATGGTAAATCAGTATAATAATACCACCATTTGCATGAAATATGTGACCAAGACCAGTAAAGAGCACTGACTGGAGAAATCTGTGGATTTAGAAACATTAGCTGCATATCTTAATACTAACATGCATTCTTATTCATTCTTTGCACAATAAATGTTTATGCCTGTGAAAATAATATTCCATATATATTCATATATATTCAATAGCTCTTTTTAAAGACAAATACCCAACATTAAATGACTATTTTTAAATGGAAACACTAGGTTCTGTAGCAAATTTTGTCATTTCTGAACATCTACACAACCCCCAGGAAAGAAAGCACCCATCTGTAACATTCTGCTATAATACCTATTTCCACTCAGTGTGTCAAATTACTTGTTCTGATTTAATATCAGTGGAGGAAGTCCTGGTATAAACAACTTAGGGGAAGTCATGGAAGGCAACAGTTTGTCACTTCCTAACACAATGCTACACAATAGAAACACTATACAAGATCTTAAATAGAAAGTGATTAAAAGTAATTCTGTATGGTGTCCAAGACAATGCCTGCATTATTTCACTTTTATCCCTACGATATGTGTGCTGGTTTTGTCTGGGGTAGAGTTAACTTTCTTCACAGGGGCTGGTATGGGGCTGTGTTTTGGATTTGTGCTGAACACAGGGTTGATAATGTAGGAATGTTATTGCTGATCTGGGCTTACGCACAGCCAAACCCTTTTCTGCTTTTCTTACTGCCATGCTGATGAACAGACTGTGGATGCATAGGAGATGGTGAGCCAGGACAGCTGACCCCACCAGACCAAAGGCATATTCCAGACCATATGACATCATGATCAGTATATAAAGTGGGAGGAAAAAGGAGGAAAGGGGGGGACATTTGGAGTGATTCAGTTTGTCTTTCCAAGTCACTGTTCTGCATGGTGGGGCCCTGGTCTCCTGGAGATGGCTGAACACCTGCCTGCCCATGTGAAGAAGTGAAGTAATTCCTTGCTTTTCTTTGCTTGTATGTGCAGCTTTCACTTTCCTTATTAAACTGTCTTTGTCTCAATCCATGAGTTAGCTAGCTTTTCTCCTTCCAATTTTTTCTCTGATCCCTCTGGTGGGGGAGTGAACAAGCAGCTTCCTGGGGCTTGGCTGCTGGCTGGGGTTAATCCACAACAGCACATTAATAGAACAAGCTAAGAAATACAAGGTAAGGATATCTTAAGACTCTTGTCTAGGATAGGCAGCCCTGAAATTCTGCAACTAAGAAACTGTGTTAAGCTGACATCAATTCTTTCTATACATAAAACAATGCAGAGAGAGAATCAGGGAGAGATAGACAGAGAGAGAGACTTAAGGATATCAAATTATTTTCTGTGAATAAATTACTGGATTAATTCATTCCCCTCTTCTATATCGAAAATCTATAGGTTGATTCTAGATTCTGCAGAGATATTTGTTACTCCATAGCTCTGTCAAAGGCTTTAAATTAACAATGTGCACAATTTACAATCTTTTCACTGTCTATGAGTTTTCTCCCGTAGTTATATCACTGCTTGCTGTTTGTAGAGAAAACTGAATGACTGAATCTTCATGCTGATACGGAACATTGGATTAACTGGTTCAAAGTGGCCCTTGAATGGTGTGAAGACAAACATAACCTTGATGCATGAGATTAAACAAACTACTGAAACCCTTATATTTTCATGTCTTGGAAACTTGAGGAAAAAGCAAAGCTGGAGAAAATAACATAGAACTAGGAAGGAAGGAGGGAAGTATCATTTGTACAGATGATGGACAGAGGACGCAGAAGAGGGTTTAATCCTATGTGATGAGGGTTGAAATGACTGCTAAGTTGCTTCTTGTTTTGAAATAACCTCCCAGCTCAGAATATTAAGGTAAAAAGGGATAAAAAGCTATAACATCATGCCTAGTTAATATTTCTCTCAGAATCATACAAAAGAGAGAAGTCTGCCATACCTGTATCACTATAGCCACAAGTGGATGTTTTCCAGACTCCGTATGTTGGAATGGTTCTGATGTTACAAAAATCAGTTTTATATACCTCCAGAAAACTACATAAGGTAGTACCCAGTAACATCTGATAGCTTGATAGCTCCTCAGAGTCAAATTTTAAAAGCAAATCTGAACTTGGTGTGAATTTGGGGATTTTGTCTTGTTATAGAAGTGGACAGACACACAGAGAAATGAACCGACCCATGTTCTGTAAATCAGGGCCTTGGGTCCAGTCATATCAAAAGAAAGTGGAGCCCTGCAGAAAGACAGGATGTTGATCATTTTCATGTGCCAAGGCACTCATTCCTGTAATATTTTAGCTACATAAAACATGTTCTATATGACTTAAGTAAAGAGATCTGGTCATGAGCCAGTAAAGAACCTAGAAGAAAATAAACCAAACTGCTACTGTGAGTCAACATGATCAAAGCCATTGTTTACTGGCCTAGGAACAAGCTTTCAGTCTTGCAAGGGTCAATCCAGTTCTCCAGCACCTATCTCAGCAGGCTTTGCTGACTCCATCCACTCCAGATATTTTGGTATTCTACACCCTTATTCATTGTGTCCTAAAGGCCTTCGTGAGGACTGAGAGACCCTGAATTACATTTGCAGTTTCAGAACATTTTCTGAAACTGAAAGATGCCACCATTTGTATTTTCCCAGTTATCTCAGCATTCTTAAGACTAATGAGACTGTGAATTTCTAGTAAACAATTGACATGGACCAAATCACGAAATCCCTGTCTGAATCTTTGTCAGCCCTCTTAAAATAGTAGGATAATACAGAAATACAGCCATGCACTATGAACTGTAGAGCAAGCTGCAGTGCTTGCATTACCTTTACAGGGAACTTTCTGCTCTGGCTAGCAGTTTCTCTGGAGAGTCTTCATCCCTGACATCTCCTGTCTTTTTTCACTCCACTTTTCTTATCCAAATTTTTTTCCTCTTTAAATCATGTCATCACATCTCCCTTCAAGCCTGCCTGCTACACTTTCATGTTTTTTCATTCACTTTTGCTCTTGCTCTTGGTGAAGGAAGGCACCATCTGAGGTCCCAGAAAGAGCTGAGTGGTTCTCATCCCTGTTTGTGTGCATTAGGAGTGTACGTGCGTTCTAACAACTTGTTAAAATTTTAAGACTTCATGGCTCTCTACCTCTCTGACTGCCGTAGGCAGGGTAGAAGCTGAACAGCAGCATTCAATTAAGCTAATTTAATGTTCTATTCCCTCTCTCAAACAGAAAGGAAACACACCAATCCACAAAATACATAGTATAGAAGACAGGGCAAAACATTTGTGTTTGCCAGTCTTTCAAAAATTGAACAAAATACAGTTCAAAATTAGGTTTAAAAGGCACAGAAAAAAGCAAGCGGATATTTGGAAATTAGTTTTTGCATTTAGTGTTGAAAATATGACTCCTATTATTTCAAAAAATAGCATTCTGTCATCATCTTTTAAAGCAGACAATCCTATCTAGTCCTTAGAGTAGTGAGCAGCACCATCCAGTGGCAATTTTTTTCCTATTTAGTTCTTAATTAAAGACAGTGTACATGCTAAAGTACCATAGAGCTCAAAAGAAGGTATTTTTCTTTAAAACACACATATTTAGAGCACAGCCAGACTTCTACCAAGATAGATCTAACAATTAGGCAGGCAATAGTCAGTGTAAAATCAATATTCATACTGGATTAATAATACAAAATTGTTATTCTATCTAGCTGTGATCCAGATGAGGATTTTGCTTGCTATTATACTGCATTTTTGTTTTATTGAAACTCATCCCTTCCTCGTCTTACAGAATTTTTCTTCCTTTAGGCATCCTTTCCTTTGTTGTAGTTAGGGAAGGTAAAAATGACTAGTTTATCTGTCCTTTTAGAGACTCCTCATTGTTGGCAGTGGCTCTACACTACAAAAGCAGTCAACCACACCTCGTGGGTACTGATTCAATCCTTCTCAAAAGGAACAACTTGCAATGCTCTTGCACAGCAGATTTAAAGTAATTTGAGCTTCTCAGAATTCACAGAGGTCACAACCTCCTCCTAAACTAGAGAAAGGCATCAGGGAATGACAGTCAAGCTTGATTGTCCATACTGCTTAGTTGGTAGCTCAGTAACAGGCTGTTCTCTCTGGAAGAATATCTAGGGTGCTACTTGTTGAATATTTTACTCTGGGGGACAGGACAAACGGATCTGTCCCATGTCTGGATCTCCTTGTTCAATCCAGTCATCCAGCATCTACCTCAGCAAGCTTTACTGCACACGCTCAGTTTATGTCCTAAAACCAGCGCTCATGGGAATGGCAGGAGTGCCCTCATTATAGTGCACATTTTCAGCTGGGGAGGTATGGGGGGAAGTAGACTTTTGAACGGTAAAGTTGCTTTAGAGTTATGGGGACTCCAAACAAGATCCAAAATCACTTGTTGCCCAGGGCAGATGAGGTTATACTTCTCCAGAGGAAGATAGATTTCTATTCAAGGTAAGTTTTTCTGCTGGATTTTATGTTTAGGTTTCATTACCCTGATTTTAGGTTCTGTGCAACCCTCAGAGTCCCAATATTTACAACTTCTGGGCTTTTTTACTCCCTACCACCCCAAGACAGGGGGGCAGATAAGGGGAAAGTTTTATTCTTGCCCAGGGAGGTATGGCTTGGACTCTTATCAAAGAAGGTAGAAGGTTTGTTCTGATAATCTGTCCCTAATTTTCTGCCAAACCCTACAGCAGTGTTTAATTCCTCTTCACATTTTTTTTCAGCCTAGAACAAATGAAATCCATAGCAGCA
>NW_008236973.1:5414844-5450030 GCF_000691975.1 Corvus brachyrhynchos | reverse complement strand
TTTCACCCTAGAACAAATGAAATCCATACAAGCAGGAATATATTCTCTCCCACAAAGGCCAGGGAGTGCATCAGCTACTAATTTCTTTTTTGCACGGTCTTTCCCAATAATTGCTATAGATTTTCTTCTGTTCCTTTCCTACGAATCTTTTGGGAGACTTATGTGGAGGTGGGAACATTCTAATCCACACTCTTCTCAGTCTGTATTTAGATCAATATAAGAATGAATAGGAAGGGAGAAGCCATGCTGAGTAAGCTGATCACTTCTGTGATCAGTCACACTTTTTTGTAACTTTCCTTATCAGAAAAAAAATCTCCCTTAAGATTAGCCTATTTCTATCAATATTCTATTTATATTATGCTTCATAGAACCAATGAGTATTTCTTCTCTTTTCATATTTCCTCTCTAAAGCATAATTTTTTATACAAAATCTGGACTGTCCGAGTGTAGACAGCAGTAATAACACCTCGTTCCATTTGTAAAAATATTTCCTGTGAGGAAACAGTGGTTCAACCAGCCTACAGTGACAGAAAAATGGTCAGACAAAAACCACATAAAAGTTTTGTTCTCTGGAGTTAATTTCTGCTGGTTAGATACTATTAAAAATCACTCTGCTTTGAGTTAAAGAAATTAAGCTTAGGGGATGTTTATTCATAATTTAAGTTAGTTAATAATAGAAAAGTAATATGGAGAGAAATCCACTTCCATTAAAGTAATGAAAATTGTGATTATAAGCCCATAGTTCATGCTAGTAAGAAACTAGAGCTTTTAAGGCCAGATCTTGCACTTTCAAGTATTTTTGTTTCAAGAAGAAATGCAGACATGTAAATGTCATTCAAGATGTCAGATAATTAAAATGCCATTTAAAAGATCCTGGCAAAATCTGTCTTAGTGCTACTTACAAGACTGGGTATGAAGCTAAATAATAACCCCTGTGATAAAATAAGTCCTATAGAAGCTCTCACAGAATTTCTGATACTTGCTTGTATCACTTTTCTGCTATTTGATGTGCTATCGGTATCTTTTATTTTTTCTTCTATTTTTAAAATTAATTTAGTATAATAAATGTTATTTTGCCTTTTCTCCTGATTAAATGAAATGTTTTACAAAATAGCGTTTTAAAGGCCATTACTTTCACATTTGCTTCTGCTAGCTCATTCAACTATCATAAACAGCTAACACTGCATTTTAACACACAAAACAAAACAAATGCATTATTAAGGGAAAGTATTGGACAAGGGCACACATTAATTCATTTCAATTAATGAGCTCTATACTTTAATAGTTGATGTCTAGCATTCCTCCTTACATATTTCTAATTAATGCAGGTTCAACATAGCTGCAAATACTCAGTTAATAATTACTAAAAAGGGCTTTATCAATTCAAGAACCTTTTCTGAATACCAGTGAAACTTTAATATTTTAACAGATTTAAGGTAGAGATACAGATAGATTTCTTTTTAGTATAACCAGTGTATTATCCCATTCTCTGTGCAGACAAAACCAGGGAAAAGGTGAGAAAGCAAAGATATCCAGCTGTGCTTATCTGATGTCTAAATAATCTATCTAACTAATAGCTAACAATGAGATTTTTATCTGCAGTATTTCCCTTGACCATCCCCAATGACCAGAAATTATACATCATCCAGTTAATGGGCTACAAATAGTCACTTTAGTTACACAGGAAAATGCTTTTCTGGAAGAAAGTATGGAAATCAAAGAAGGCAAAGGTTCAAATACACTTTTAGCTGAAAGAACAAAGATATTTGGAGCAGGAGATTATAAAAATTAAATTTTCTAACTTTTTCTTTGCTTGAATTTTTTTTTCAAGTTCTCGATCAAGAGAGACTTTACATTTTGAGGATCAAAAATAGAAAAGCCTGTCTGAAAATACATTGTAAAGTAATTTAATACAGCAACATCAACGTAGAACTCCGTGCATCCACATTTTACACCAGATGTCCCTGTGGACCAACATGAAAACATAACCCATCCTACCCGTGTTCCACAGTAATCCTGCAGGGTCAGACAGTAGAGAAAATAGCCCACAAACTTCAAACAAAAAACTAAGGGATGACCAAGTAAAGAGAGTTAAAAGCAATATACAAAAATTTCAAGAGGTAGAGTAGTAGAATTGTGAAGTAAGAAAATATGCATATTTGTGGTAAGCCTGAAACTAGAAATCATTGGAAATTAAAGAGGAAAAGGGGCATCTTCTTTTATCAGAAACATATTTGTATTTTATGAATACGTAACATGTAATCAGTTTCAAAAGAAACAACACTAAAAATAAATGCCCAAAGAAATGAACTTCAACAGTTTGTTTTCTGAAGAATGGCACATCCTGAGACCACCACTGACAAGGAGTGGTGCTTGATTTAGACATTTGATGCTAACATGGAGGCAAACAGCTGCCTCAGAGTAGATTTTGCCCTGTGTGTTTACAGTGGTAAAAGTTTGGAGAAGACAATTGTTTACAGTAAATGCACTTCAGATTCCAACTGGAACCTCTTACTTGATCAGCTTCTCCCATCATCCTGTATCTGCAGGAAGCAGAAGCTCCTGCAGCCTGTTTTGTACAGTCCCTGGTGACTAAGGCAGCAAAGAGCAAGAGAAGGGGAAGAAAGGATTAAAAGATGAGGACAGTGGGGATGAGGAGGCTGTGGGCAAGATCTACAATTCATTATGGGGGAAAAAAGGGCTGTGCAAGAGGAAAAGGAGGCTCTTGTGATTTGTAACAGATAAAATGCTTCCTCTTTCTTCATTTTTAAAGAAAATACGTGAAAATATGGCTCTAAACCTGGTTTGGGTGTCCACAGTGTCTGAATTTGAAGCTGTCTTGCAAATAATAATGAATAAAATAGAGGAAACTAATAAAGACTGATAAAAGATGGGGAACAGCAACACCAAAAATGAAAATCCACGAGTGATTGCTCCTGCAGTAACATTGATTTCTCTAACAGTGATAACAGCTAAAAGGATAGAGAGTGCAATGTGTTGAGAAAGCAGGACTTCAGGCACTGAATTTATAAATACTGAATATAATGAAAGCCACTATTACATTTTCTAAAAATATTAACATCCATTGCTTGCAAGAAATCCATGAGGGAACCATACAGCATAAAAACTTAGAGTTTAGAATTTACTCTTGTGGTAGCATTTGTCAATCCTATAGATGCTATGGAGAAAAGAGCTAACATCATGATGCAATATGTGACTTTCCACATTCTGAGTTTCCAAAAAAGTTTACTTATGAGTATCTATTTCTACCTTCAAGTTTGCAGAATATCATTTTTCTGCCAACAACAGAAATCTTTCCTTGATATTTTCACAGAAACAATAATTTAATGAGCTTTTTTAAGGTTTTTTCTTAAAAAACAACAGGAAAATTAATGCTTTCCCTGGTTTTGCTTTTCTGTTTCAAGACTTTATTTCCTTTTCCACATTAATTGTTCCAAAGCAGATTTTCAGGATGCAAACACAAAACCCCCCTTTATATACATTTAAAACCTGATGTTTTTGCAACTGCTAAAAGGTTGCATAGTTGGGTTTGGGGGCTTGGGCATGGGGATTTTTGTTTGTTTCAGGGTTTTTTTAAAAAAGAAGTTGCATTTAAAAGCATTAAGTCCATTTTGGTGCTGTGCTGCATGCCTACATGTATTTATAGAAAAATCTAGTCCAATCCCCCTCTGCATTTAATATTATATCTCTTTGTTCATTTATAATGTACATAGAGGCATTTTTAACTCCAGAATGAAATAATCATTGCTGAACAACATAATCTAAATGTCTAAAGCATCTGTTGTGTTGTGTGCATCCATTATTGGTATTTTGATGAGGTGGTGTCTACAGCCTCACCATTTTAATGGGTAATGGGGTGAAAAGCTCAAAATATGCAATGGATGTGGAAGAAAAATGAGCATGCTGGACAGATATATACTGTGGAGCACCTTGTAGACTTTATTTCATTCATTTCTTTGTTTCATACTAGTGTAAATTAGGTGTGATTTGACTCAGAAAATTGACAGTATGGGTGCTCATATGAATTAAAAATAATTTTTTTTAAAGTGTTCCTCCCCATCTGCTACTCATTTTAAGGTAACAGGAAATGTTTTCAGTTCAAAGAAGTCAGTTGGAGTTCTGTACTATTTATGATATGTTTTCCATTCTTAGTGTGATGCAATGCATTTCTATTGGATTTCATACTTCAAGGTTTTGGAATGTTGTTGCTGTATATGTTAAAAGTTCCCTGTCCTTTTACTTCATGTTAACTCAGATTCCATTTCCTCTTCAAATAATACAGTAAAAGAATGCCTAGAAGTCACTTACTAAAATATATGTACATTCTAACCTGTTAAAAGTACATAAAGTTCATCGTTTGAGGTACCTTAGAGAAGACAAATAACCAAATAGGGTTTTTTTTCTTTTACCTTATCTTAAAAAATAATTAACTTAAAAATAAATTTTCCACACCTTTCACAATTCTGACCTATTTTTACTCTCACAACCAGACTATAATTCTGTTGAAATATTAAAAAACTTATAGATCCTAATAGAAAAATATACAAGATTACTGTAACTTTAAAAGAACTTGGCAAAATCACTTACAATTCAGAACAATTTCCCCACATGTATCTTATTAATGTCATTAGCAACACTGATGGTGCATGAAGTTATATACACATTTTAGAATTATATCAAATCCCGAGAGTGAAACTTTTTCTTGTGCTCTACTTACAACATAGGGAAAAAAAGAAAATCAAAGTACAAAACTGGCTTACTTCAAGTATGATCAGCACGTAGACACCTACTAAGATGATGGATGCAACTGTTACTTGTGCCTCTATATTTGCATGAAGGTACTGATGCTTCATGGAGAGAGGAACACTTCCAGGCTCCTGCAGGAAAGCTTGAATGTTTATGAAGATAGTGCCTCTGGTGAAAGAAAAAGAAGTTTTGTTTATTCCTGGGATGAAATACCTTTTGTTTTATTTGTGCATTAGTTTTATATCAAGTACTTATCAATATATGTGTTATATCTTTAAAAAAGCAAGCAAGTCCTCAAACATTCTCAAACAAACTGGATCCCTCTAAAAAGTATTGTTTAGAAATTAAGTCAAGTACAAAACAGTCTTGTAAATCCTTTTAAAGAACAAGAGTCATCCTTTGCTGCCCCTCTGAAACATGCAGTGATAATTACATTTAAAACATTATCTTAGTCAAGTCTATGGAAACTACTCCTTCAATGCGTCATTTTTCAGTCTCTTAGCCAACCTGTTTGGTATCTGAAAGGTTCTAGTTGTGATGATCTGCTGATTTCTTCTTGAACTTAAGGGTAGAGACCAGTTGTATACCACCTGCAAGAGAGTCACATTTAGCAATATTAGCAGAAGTCAGTGATAGTGATATGCCCTGATACAGGGTTTTATGCCTCTTTTTCTCTCTTCTGTCCATTTTGGAGGTTTTTGGTGGATCAGGCATAAAATCAGCCTAAATTAATTCCCCCTGATTAGGTTTGTCATGGGTGCTCAGGTTTAAGCAAACTAACTTATCCTCATGCCTTCGCTCAATCAATGAAGTGAGAGACACATCCAGTAGGTCCTCTGGAGGGAGGATGCCAAAACACACTTTGTGTTGACTATAAAGAGCAAAATTTTAATACAGGAAGCCAAAGGAAGCCTTATAAAGGTAAAAGAAAATGCCACTTTAATTACAGTAAGTTTTCTAATGCTGAAATTGAAACACTTCTCAGCAACAAAAAGCATGACCACTTAATCCAGACAGTGGTGATGGAAATAAGTGATAAAACACACCTCAGAAAAAGTGAAAGAGAATTTAAAGACCATCACCTGCTGCTGGCGCCTACTCCTTGATCCTGTGTTTTCATTCTGGCTGATTTGTACAACAATGTATTCCTCTTTTTGCTCATCAACTGCTTGTGCCCCAAATGGGCCTCCTATGTCTAACTTCAACAGAGCAGAATCATGAAAGTCAGTCAGATTCATAGCTGTTAAGATAGTTGTTAAGGTGTAAATTTCCAGTAAAAATGAGTATAGGCTGTACAAATTTCAGAAAAACAAAGTAGTCAATTTATATTAAAAAATACATTCTTCAGCTAAAATGCCTCTTTTTGAATTTTGAAAAGAACAAAAGAACAAAAGAGATGTCTACTTCCTCACCAAGTAGTACTGTTTTGACCAAGTTTCCTAATTTAAAAAAAGTTACAATTTCAGAAAAAATATATCTTTCCTAGTGACTTTTGGGATTACCAGTGCTTTCACCTGATGTATCAAAATAGCATACAGAAATACGCAGAGAGACAGAGAAGTCAGGCCTTTTAAGTGCTTGTACTAGATGAAAGGCTACACCACTAGCTCAGCAGTTTAAACATCACAGAACTTGTACTGGTGAAAACAACATAGAAACTCCAGAGGAGTTTTGCCAGAGGATTTGCTTTTTGGTCAAAGTTTTGGTCACCATGTTACAAATATCCAGAAGATATCTCAGCTGAAGTACTCATAGACTCTATCACTTTCAGCTCCCTCATCTACTTCTTTTTTTGTGAGATATCTCACATGAGGTGTGGTCAAACTACACTCCTGGTATAATATCATTGAAAAATCAGCCAACCACGATCCACAAATTCATTGGAAGTCTGGTTCTGTTCATCCCAATACATCTAGAGCTTTTTAAACCTAGTGTTGTAATAGCTCACTTCTGGCATGGTTGAAAAAAGAAGCACCCATGTAGGTTGGTAGGTAGGGGAGGGAGGGAAGGAGGATAATCCAAGCTTGTAAACCCTTCACAGTTCATTTGTTACTATAATAGAGCAGTACGCTTATTGTTTTGCTCCTGTCTGTGACAGACAGAAAGCTAAGGCATCACTAACAAAACAAAAATGCAAACAAACAAAAATAACTCCTTAGTTTTGCACATACATGTTCCATTGAAAACCGGAGACTTAATCACATGCTTGAATATCTTAATGGTTTTAACATACAATAATTTATTGAGTATACTAAAAAGAGTGAATATGTTACAAAAAAATAAAGTGTACCAGATCATATACCCACCAAAATAATTTTCCCGAAAAGATGCTTTGTAGCCTACAAAACTCAGAGACTAACAGGAAAAGAAAAAACACAGGGTAGTTAGATGGGACTCAGGGCAGTGCTGTACTCTGCCCTGCTTCCAGTGACTCCCAGTAAGACCTTCCATGTTAAGTCAGTGTCTAGTGAGGAAAGATTATGAGGTGCTTCTGGATCTAGAAAAGAGTAATCTCCCACAGTAACCAAAAAAAATACCCTTGCAGATCTAGTGCCAGGTGGGCAGCCAATGCATTCAAAGTAATATAAATGTCACCCTGCTTAGCAAGGCAAGCAGAGCAAACACCACCAGTGACACTCACATGCCGGTTCATTAAAAAATTAGACTCCCAAGCACCTGTTTGCTTAAAGGACTCACATAGGAAAGGATAAAAAGATAATCTCACACGTAGCAAATCAGGAGACAAGTCCAGTTAGGGGAATTTACACAAACACAAACAGAAATGACATATTTACACAAACATAAACAGAAATGACAACAGTTCTCTTCTGTTTCTGAAAGTTTTAAATGTGATTTGGCAACACAGTTTTTCTGTGTCACTAACTGATACATAATAGGAGTCTCAACAGGAACTATATCTATACCTTTAACTAGAGACATTAATTAAACCTTCTAAAAGGTCTGCTGACCTGAAGTCATTAACCCAATGGTTTGGGACAACTTTGGACAGTCTGTTTTTCACTAGGAATGTAGACACTTATGTCTTGAAAAGCTTCAAGTGAATATAATTATGGCAGCTTCCTTTTAAGCAGCACATTTAAAATAAATCCTGTAATTATCTAGATGACACTAGAAATGATGTCTAAAAATTAAACCTTGTTTTCAAGAAGAGTGGCTTTCTTCTTTTCCTCTACAGATAAGGATACTTTTTCCATTCCATTCTGTGCACTTATAAAACCATCATAAAGAGCCATGGGAAAAAAAAAAAATGGTTCTCCTTTGATTGCAAGTGCAACAGAACATCATTCACCAGTCTGCACTGAGGCTCTCAAATCCCATCAGTTATCTTTTTCCAAACAATATTTAGGGACTCTGCCATAATTCCATTGTTAGACTGCAGCAGATCGCAGCCTTTATGAAAGGTGGAATCAAAATAAACCAGACAAAAACTTCAGACATGCCTATATGAAAAAATATGATTTTTTTTTTTTTTTATCAAGCTGCTCTTCATAATATTTTTGTTCAGACTTACTTTGGTTTTATGTTTTCCTTATATTGCCAGAATGTGATTTCCCCTAAATTTTAATCATTCAGGTATGAACTTTTGGGAAAACTATCTTTTTACTTCTAATATTCCCTTTTATTCTGCAATTTAATCATGCTTTTCCTTTTCAGAACTTTTTTTTTTTTGTAGTGTGTCCTCCAGTGTGCCCCTTTAAAGCATAAAAATCTCCCTGATGAGATTTACAGCCAGAGCTGATAGTTTTATTTCACTTCAGCTAAACTGCTTCATTTTGATGTAGTTCTATTCTTGAAATTACATTACTGCTGTGAATTAGCCCGTCAAGGGATTTGGGTTTGTGTTTACTTTGTGAAGCATTACACTGTGGCTGTCTGTATTTACATCTGGCACAAGAGCAGGTCTGCTGCTCACAGCTGAACCAAGAGCTGTGTTTCTTGATCCTGGTTTTCTGAAGAGCTGCTCCTAGAGGTTTTGAAGAGTGTGTGAGAGTCACCTCATGTTACTTTATTTTTATGTGGCTTATGTATAAAACATGATGGAATGGGATGCAGTGGCTAAACATTTAAACTGGTATTCATTCACCACAGTTTATGCTTCTGTACTTTGGACATCTGCATCTGACAGTTGCTTCCTTAAAAACAGTGCTTTTAAGACAGTGCTTTTAAGATGGAATTCATTGCTTCATTTTGGACCACTACATGAAGATGAGAAGAATTGTTCATGAGGAACATCCATTCTCTCTATTAACTATAAAGAGAGCCTAGGATGACCAACTCAGGAGTAGCTGAGCCACTCCCCGCAATACTGAGTCCTGCTCTACCCTCCATCACGCAATTATGTCAATATGTACAGAGGCAGCCAAAAAGTCGTGTTTGACAGAGATTCTCTGTTGTATTTGCACACAGATGGCTGACTTTATGCTTTCTTTAACATCTATTTGTATATCCTATTCTGTATACTGTAAAATGGACCTTGAGGATGCTGTGTCTATGGATTATTTTTCACCAAGTTTCTGAGGTAGTTACACACTATTCATCCTGATTTATGACCAGGTAACTTATGCTACTTTCTTGTGGGAAACACAAAAGGTGGAAAGGCTCTTAGGGGTGAGAAAAAAGCAGGTTTCAGAAATAAAGCAAAAGAATTTAGGAATCAGCTTTGGCTGCAAAAATTTGAAGATAGAAGATACAGTTATATAGCAAGCAAGGACATTAAAACAATGGTTAGAGTTTTTAGGTTTAGCTGAGATAGGTCTTGAAGTTGTAGAAAATATGCTGAGCAAGATAGATAAGTTTAAGCTTAATAATGGAATATTATGCATTATTATATAAGGCATAACAAGCAAGTATTGTGTGCAACAGATGTATGTGCACTATTGAAGATTGGTTAGAACAGTTGTGTGTAAACTTTAGAAGTATGCTATTGGCTAAAAAGCCTTTAAGAATGCTCTGTAACAGGGAAATCTTTGGCTCCCTGTGACGACATGAACTTTGTACCATCTCTTGGGTCTCAACTCTGTACATTAGACTGATAACAGAATAAAATAACAAAAAGGCTCCTGGAATGTCTGCCTGGGCTCCCCGTCCCATTTGTTCTCCAAAAATGCTGACAGTTTCTACAGGATATTAACATTTTAAAGAAGGCATTTTCCCTGAGTCTTAGCATCCATTTTTGCATGTTGTCCTTAACTGGTGTTATTGCTGCATTAGTATTTTTGCTTTTCTTTTTTTTATTTCCTATCTCTGTTTGTAGCTGATGAGATTGTTTCTACATCACCCCTTCACAATATAACAAGTTCAACCACACACTTCTCTGTCCCTATTGGTTTCTGCATCTATAACCTTTTTATTTTCCCCCTTTTTTGAGTGGCAGTAATCAAGTTCCATTATCGTCTACAGTGGATCCATCCTTTCTGTCTGCTCCATCAGTTTGAGAATTTCTGTAACAAACTCATTTCTACAGCATTTTATCAATTGTGCCTCGAGATTCTGCTTCTTGGCTGCCTCTGCACATGGTCCTGGTCTTCATCCATCTATTTAACAGCTTGAATATAGCTTGCAGGCCTAAATGCTTAGTACATTTCCAACAACATTGAAAGCAGAAATGATTTTTAAATGCTTTCTGCAAGGAAAAATTATGGAGGAGAGTCTGGCAGTAGAGAACTAGAGTTATAAAATAAAAAAATATTCAAAGGGGGAAAAGAATTAAAGGCATTAGAGAGGTTTTGTAATTCATTACATTAATTTATGCTCCCTGGAGAAGAACCTTCAAGGAAGCTGAAAATTCTGTTAAAATCTGACTGTATTCTTGCCTCACAGTCTTTCTATCTATATATACCTCTTGTTCAGGGAGTGGGAAATGTTGTTTTCCATGTCACTAATGGTCATGGCATGATTGCAAGTTTTTCTAGTGACCTTTCCTTGCTCCATGATTACCAGTTGCACCAATAATGCAAATTCATGCAGAAATCATTCAAACTCATACAACTTTAGCAAGGAATTTGATAATAAGGAGGTCTATGTCTGCTTGTTCTAGAGACTCCTCATCCATTTGTTCTAAGTAGTTCCACTGAATCCAAAGAAATGAGAAATCTAGCCTATGATATAAAATTCAACATATTTTTACTATTGAGATACATCTGCTTTCTGAATTTGAGACCTTAATCCTGGACTGGAAGTGACGAAATCTGTCATGGAGAGGATGGAGGTACATCCATAAAAATGGCCCCTGTCTAGTCAATTTGATATCTCTGGTTTTGTCTGATTTCGAGTAAGCAGGTACCCATTCATGTGTGACTTCAGGTTATGTATTTTTATTGAGTTTTATTTAGAATATAAAGAGCAAGTGAGTAAGAAACTCTTCACACTGGGTGCTGTGCAAATATTTAATTTTCCAAATGTCATCCCTTGCTCCAAAAGTTTTACTGGGGAGATGTCAAAGGCTTAAACAATCAGACAATCAGATCAGGACCGAAATATTTACAAAAATGCAAGATCCTTGGCCAGACTCAGGAAGAATTCACAGCCCACTCCCCAGGTAATTTCTGATAATCAATCCAAAAAAGGAAAATTAAACTTCTTTGCCCACACTGATCTAATCTTCCCTCACCTGTACTATGGATGGGCACAAGTACAGATGTTGAGAGGGAAACAAAGGTTGTTGTTACTGAAGCAGCTGTCAGGGACAGAGTAAAGATGGAAACTTAGAGTTCAGCAAGGTAAGGTAGGTGTGAGATCTACTGCACAGAAATGGGCTGAAGATTTAACTTTTCTTTTGTAAAAAGAAAATATTTCTACTATTGAGAAATGTAGAAATAGCAAAAATTGCATGAGGTATAGTGAAAGAAAGAAGGCACTGTATCAGAGACAGACGCTTCTTTAAATGACAGTGAAATAGCATACAGTTTGATTGCATAATTCCTTAAAAGCATCCATGAATTCCCATTACTTTTTAACTTCACAAAGACTAATTCAAGTCAAAAAGCTAATGTCTAGTTCTGCTCCAGTTGTCTGTTCCCCATTGCTGGACAAAAGTTTAAAATTTGCTTAGATCAGGGCAGTAGTTATTAGAAACAAATGAATGAACATGAAGTATATTTAGCACTTCAGAAGATTTTTCAAGTCTGAAAATGTATGTCAGTTGTGGAGAAGAACAAGAATATTTCTCATTCACTCTTTGATCACCCAGTTAATGGAGAGACATTTCCTGAAGGTCTGAATGGCCAAAGAGCTAAGAGAAAATAAGAATGTCCATGTCTTAGAATAGGTACATGTAATTAAACAAAGAAATTCTGGAATTTATTCAGGCTCTGTATCTCTTCCTCTATCATCTTAATTACTACTAATGCTCTACCCTTAACATACAGCCTTTGAAGAAAAGATCTGAAAATGCTTCACACATTTTACATCATTAGGAATATTGACTCTTGCTTCTGGCAGACAGGCTCCTCTAGTCAAGCTTCAGTATAAACTTACTTGTTTCTGGTATTATAGAACTGAGTGTTAGAATTTAAAAACCAATAAATCCCAAGTGTTGACAAAGAGACATTACCAATATTTTGAAAAACTATACTAAAATCACTGAATTTATGTCTGGTGCCTATAGGGAAATCAGTATTTAAAAAAAAAAAAAAAAAAAAAAAAAACCAGCCACACACAAAATTACAGACTCAGCAATCTTCTGTTAATTCACAGGAGGCAAGATGTGTTTCCAGAATCTGCAGCCAGCACACCTCAGTGCTACATGCCAGGTTTGTACCATGGGGATGGCCAAAGCAATGGGAGATACAAGTGAGCTAACAACAGAGAAGATAACAGGAAGTAAAACAGCTAGAGTAAAACCAAACAAAAAATAAAGGTACAGAAACACAGAGATCTCATCTGAAAAGCAGGTCACCCCCACACCAGCTGATGAAGGTCTCTCCCAGCACCAGAGAAGGAGAGTCCTGCCTCCGAGCAAACCTGAGATCTCATGGGCATGGCAGAAAAAACAAAAATATCTAGATGACACCAGGATGACAAAGGACATGAAGTCCAAAAATAATCACTTAATTTGTTTTTTTTAAATATTTCACACTTTGTTTTTGACTTTTCTAGTGTATGGAGATATACTGTATGCATGAGCACACATTCATAAGACATCAATGTGCTTGGGCAATTCTGGAAAGAAATAGAACTGAGAGGAAGGAGTTCAAAAAAATAAAAAAATATATAGTGGTTAGTACATATTCAACACTTCTTAATAGCTTTTGAAGCATAAGCAAGAGGTAAAGTGTGTTCATTTGCATAATTTGGCATCATATGAGCTAAGATACTTATTTTCCACCCAAAGTCTCATATGACAACCTCCAAGGGCTTTGTGACAAGGACTACTGCAGCACACCTGCAAACCTACCATTAAACCCTTACCATCATTCAGAGAGTAGCAGGTAGTGTCCAATGGGAGCACTGCAGTCTGTCAGCCAGCATAAATTGCATCTTCAACACTGCTGTCTGAATGGTTAACATTACCTACGTCTAGCCAAGAAGTGGAATACTTTCTTCACTATGAAACAAAGTGGAAGATAATCACATGAACTTACTGCTGGGCAAATGGAGACTGACAGCAACAGTAAGAGGACAGTCAGGATTGCTGGTGCCTTTTCCAAAACTCTTTTAGAAATGCAAACTTTCTCCTTGACACTTCTGCTTGAATTACTACATCACCTTGGAAAAGAAACATGGCTTTGCTGGACTGCTTGCCTCTCACTTTTCCCCAGCTCAGTGACATCAGACAGCAGATGGAAATCCAATTTTCAACACACATTAAACAAACTAAAAAGCATTAGCTTTGGGTTTGTCAAGTAAGAAATGAAATGTTGCATTCTGACTGTCTGACAGCTATTTGTCTCAAAGCATCCTGACATGATAGGTAAAATGTGAAATACAGGAACACCTGTTTGTACTCAAATCCCAGCCCCAACTGCAGTTCCCTGAAACAAACAAAGGGAATAATTGGTTGCAGAGTTAATGTGTACAATGCAACAGCTATGGTTCCAACCCAAATCTGGAAAGAGATGAAATCCTCAATTTATGCTATGACAGTTGACTAAAACTTGAACTTAAAGACTCACTTCCAATTCATCCTCCTTGGCAGATGAGGCTGTGACAGCCCTGGTGCTCTTTACCACCACCACCATAGGAGCTTTCAACAACAGTTTCAAGGAGGACAAAAAACACTGATGTGAACAGGATATTGATGGGAGTTTGCAGTTGAAGTTTTTATTGGTCCTACTAAAAGTCCATTTGCTTCCCTTCAAAAAGCAATCTCAACTTTTAATTATAAATTGCCCTAAAGCACTAACATTTTCTTCCTCATTTACCCTACTAATTAGTGCATTATATAGTGTCACTATTGGTGACAGTGAGAATGTTAATAATTAAATCTATTTTAAGTGGACTCTCCCTGTTCAAAGCTATGGAACTGATCAGTTATATAGAAGAACACTACATTTCAAAAATGAAAACCTACTGCACCTTTTCAAAACAAGGCACCTTGCAGGACCTTGTGAAATACTTCTATAGGTGAATCCTAACACTAGTGAAATAAGAGTCAAGCAGATTTCAGACCAGACTGATTAAGTGAGAAATATAGTGGGAACAAGAGATGTAATACAATTGCAAAAGTTTTTGTTTGTTTACTAACTGAATGTTCATTCCCTCAACGACTTTTCACATTCAGATCTGTATTCACGTATGATGAATACTTTTTATTTGGGGTTGTTCTATTCCTTGTTCTTCTAAACAGTTTCCGGGCCCCAGACAGGTGCCATTCAGTACAACTTGGAGAGCGAGCACAGCTGGGCCTGTGTCAAAGGACAAGTCTAAATGCAGCCAAGGCTCTGAGGACACCCAGTCCTCTCAGGGTATAAGACAGAAGACACCCCCCCTTTCAACCACTTTATCAATTAAACTTCAGAACAGGTTTTTTTATAATGAAAGAAGGATACAGAAGCTTTCCAGAGGTGATACAGCCAACATCTGCCAGGGCATACCTTGATCTGGATAAATGCCAAATAAAATCTAGGGTGAGGATAAAAAATAAACATTTATTAGTAACAGAAAAACTGAAAAAGACCTGCTAAACTCATCTCAAATACTTTAAAATTGCAAAATCAATTTCAAATTGCATTCAATTGTGAGATTGTTTCAGTATTTTCGGGTATATTTCCACCACAGTTGAAAAACATCTCTGGGATACTTAACAAGGGTAAGTAATATTCCTTCTGTTAATTTACAGCCAAAGTCACATATTTTATGCATTTTTTCAAAATGAATCTTAGGACTGAAGTTGTAATCCTCAGGATCTGTCTGGAAAGCAACACCCACACCTGAGGAAATGCAGAGTGTCATCTATTTTCTTCCTGTCACGGAAGCCCTGCTACCCAAAAAGGAGTTCCTCACAGCTGCTAAAAGAATAAACTCCAACTTTTTGAAATTTTTCTCTGCACTTTCAGTCTAAGATTTTGCTGATTTTGAAGATTTTGTTAAGGGAGGGCAGCACTTTGGCCACTCCAAGGAGATGCCAACCTCCCCATCACCTTCTGCCTTTTACATTGTGAAGCGCTGCCATTGCTGGGGCATCCTCCAGAATGCTCCCCAATGAGCATTCCTCAGGTGTCAGGATCAAAAGATGCATCCTAAATGCAACAAGCATCCATAAGGCACCTACAAGTTTGGGGTTAATCTGCCTTTAGCATTTTAAATTACCAACTCAACTGCTTACTCAACCACATTGTCCTTAGGGGCGACTAGTGCACCAAATAGGAGTCTCATTAGGCATGAAGCCCTGCACAGTATTGTCATTTTTTGCCTTGAGACATTTTCTGTGAGCTAAGAGAAAAGATCATTGCTCATTTTGAACTATTTCTAAGGAAATGGGGACAGGGGAAGACTACAAATTCAATACTTACAGAGCAGACAACTACAAAGATAAAAAGGCCTGAAACTTTCAGGAATTTTAGACAGCATCTGAAACACAAAGAAAGATGTATTTACTATCTGGCTAGTTTTAAAACAGCATTTTCTAGTCTCTTAACAGCTCTGACATTTTAGAAACATTATGTTAAGCATTTATGGGTGATAATATACCACATCAGGGTACAGACACCACAAAGCAAGGTCAGCAGGGGCTTGGGAAGCCTTGGTGACTGTAAGGGCTCCTGCACCAGGTCTGCTGCGAGATGGATCTCAATGCACAAGAAGGAGGATTTGCCCCTTGGAAAATCTAAGGGAAGGCTGCAGAATGAGCTGGATCCTGGAACCACTTGTCCACTGCTGCTGCTGGCCTCTGACAGACCCAGATCCCCCTTAGCTCATTCTTGTCTCTTCCAGAGAGGCAAAGGAGCATTGCCATCACAGGGAGGTGGCATGGCTGCGCTGAAACTACAGCATGTTGCAAAGACAGATGGTGTCATGAGTGACTTCCTCAAACCTGGACTTGTGGATACAAAAATGCTGCTAGCAAGGATTTTCTTGCTATTTTCTAAGTCTTTTCTCTCTCACAGAAGAGGTAGCAGAGTTATGTAAACAACCAAACACCTGCAGCCTTGAAAAGTCTTGTTTAGAGTACAGTAGGAAAATATTTTGACAATGGATGTTTTAGGATTTTAGCCAGTCATCCCAAGGGGTGGCTGATCCTTTGTCCAATTAGACCATGAAGAAAAAAGTCTATAAAAGAGTTTGTAAAATAATTAAATAAATAAATCTTGCTGCACAATTCCTGCCTGTTGGATCTTCTCTCCTCCTCCTCCTCTACGGCTGTGGGACACGGTGATATACCCTAGGGCCTAGGCCTGCGATAATATGGATTTATAATTCACACCCTGAAAAGTATTAGAAAAAGCAGTTTGAAGACAAGAACAAGCTTTAAGAATCTTCTGGGTTTAACAGTATCTTTTAAAACCAAATATACTTCATAAGCATAAATCTACTAACAAAACTAAGTATTTTTTCCATAGCACATCCATGCCTATTGAAGGAATGCCCTGTTCTGGAAATTAGATGTCATAAAATATTCTGAATTTTCCAAGCTTACTACTGAGTAGGTTAGGCAAGGATAACTCCAAATTAAAATGTGGATGTTGAAAATGCATGGTCTTGAGAAAGAAATCTTAAGATTTAGCATTTTTACCATTTTTTAATCTTACTCAAAAGACAACTCAACTAAAAATTTTCTGACTGCCCATCAATATGTTATACTGATGTCTTAATTTACAGAACCCTTTCTGTTGATTTGACCTCATTACATATTTTCATTTTGAAAGCATCAATATTCTCATTCAATTTTTTTCAAAAGTAAACATTCAAACATTGCTTTTCTGACAGAATGACAAATGCAAGGCTTGACTTAAACCTGATGACAAGCAAGAAGGAAAACATTTCAAGTTACCAGGATAATTAGTTGAAAAAGGAAGAGTGCAATAAAAAAGCTGCATTGACAGATGCTATAGGACAAAATATTAAAGCAGAATAGTCTGAAGAATGTCATAAATAATTTTTAATCACAGTGGAAATAAGTTCCTAAATCAATTCATTGACAGAAAGCAACATAAATGACTGGAGACCCATTTTTCAAAAACATTCTTTTCTGAAGTTTCCCCTCTCTTTAGAATTTTCCAAACAGAAGCTGATAAAAACCAGCAGCTAATAAAAATGTGTTGTCACAGAGAAACTGGTACAAAGGGGCTACAGTCCTCTATTAAATACAAGTGGCAACAACTTTACCCAAACTTTGCACAACATGGAAATATAGAGAAGGCAGAGGAAGAGGAGAAGGAAGACAGCTAGGTGGCTTCTTCTAGAAATTCCAAGTAGCCCTACTCTACTGAAAAGCAAGGTGGTAGAGAGAGGAAGAAGGTAATAAAGGCATGAAAAGAAAGGAATGATGACAAAAGCCATTATCAGCACTTCATCACTAAAAGCTTCTTTTGGTATTCTGTGATTTATGGAAAACACTTAGTGCCATCTTAGTCATACATCCTCTATCCTGCCTGTCTATTCTGCCCACCTCTACACTACAGTTTCATTCTGGAATTTTGAGAATTTATTATGTTATGAATTAATAAATCCTAATCCAGACTAGTTTAATTTTAACATACTTTATATTTTTTGTTTGCACTTTGGACCTACAATTTATAATAATAATAATTAAATTTATTATTTAAAAAAACCCTTGATGTTAAGACACAAGTGAAATTTAAAAAAAAACATAAATTAAGCATTTATAAATTAATAACCACTTGTTGTAAATAACAGAAACTCATCCAAAGGAGCTGGATGTGATTAAAACAAGGTTATACAAATGGTTTTAATAAATGTAGAATTTAGAAGGGTCTTTTCCTCCCATCTGTTTGTTTTCATTGGAATTTCATATTAGGGAAGCAGCACTTTTAACAGCTTACATTTGCGACATGATCAGCTTTTGATTCACCCGTGGTTTGCAATCTGTGTCTTCCTACAGTGCTAATCTGGCACAGCAATGCAAGTACAAGCCCTGTGCCAAATCCTGTGCTGATATATGCCTCCAGCACAATCCTATTTGACTTCAGTTGGAAATGCATGGAGTATAAAGCTAGAAAGGATTTTACCCCCTCTTCTAAGGCAAATGATTTTTAGTCTGATCTGTATGTGGTGTCAGGCAGTTTAGCTTCATTTGCTGTCTCAGCAGAGTTATGCTGATTTACAACAGCGAAGGAGCTGATCCCATATGCACAACCTGCACTATAGCACTCAAAATTTATCTCAAGGGAAGTTCTGCCAGAAAAACGTGCTCCTCCCCAGATTATAAACCTATGCTGTACTGGAAACAATGGATTTCACACTCCCAATAGACACCTTTGTTACATCAAATACCAGGGAAATCTACCACAAATGTGAAGAAAGACACCTGCCAAACTTCTTTGCATATGCTCACATTGCACTAATTGCAGTCATTGGAATTCTCCTGCTCCATTTATTCAGCAGCAGAGTGGGAGAGCACAATACCATATGCACAATGAGAGGAAAACAATTGTGAAGTGATGAGCTAAGACAGTATACAGATTGGGAAAAGATGCACTGACATCCCTCTGGAAAGACACTTTGGATCCACAAGGAGGTGTGGCCCTGCAGTGCTGGGCTCCGTGAAAACCCTGCAAAGCTATCTGCAGACACCAAACCAAACTAGAGAAAGTATTGAACCTCTGGAAGGGGCAGAGGGAATTAGTATCCAAGATTAAAGGTTTTGCTAGTTAAATCCCAAGCAAAAATATCCTGAGAAAATTTGAAGTTAAGCTCTTATCATATTGCTATCTTTTAATATATTAACAGATTCAATTTCCCCCATGCCTAAATGATGTAAAAGACTGCTTTGGGGTAAAGAGTGAAATATATTAATGTTGTCCAAGATAGAAAAATTCTCAGTTATATTTTGCTTTGTGTATATGTGAAAAGCTACTGTGATGACTACAGAAGAACTTTTACACACATTTTAATTAAAGTGAAGCAAGAAAACACTGAAGAAAAAAATGCTGTGGAATCAACCACGGGGCTTTTAAAAAATGGTTTCAAAGAAATGTTAAAAGCAATATAGAAGGTATTTATTTACAAATTTAGAATAAGTGCTATGATTGATTCTTGTTAGAACCAGGGGCTCTTGGTCATTATGTAATCAATTTCACACTATCAGTGGCAAGATACAGTCTAAATACAGAGTCTTATTTTATTAAGTTACACAAATAAAACATTTTCTAGACATCTATGCATAGAAACAAATACGTGCAGGAATTTGAAAAAGAAAAAAAAAATGTTTGAATTCAAACCTCATCTTTGATAAACTGAACTTGACATGAAGGTTGTCCAAGATTTCATATTTCTCAGAAGAAGCAGATCTGGGAAGACTTGTCATTTCACTTTCCAGTTGAAACCTTTGCTCAAATTCTGCAGAGCTGTTGTCCCATGAATCATCATCTGTGGTAAAATCTGGATTATGAAGGGCCATACACTGCAACCTGTCACACATTTTCAGTAAACATAATAAAACAGTGTTTTACTTCAACAGGTAGTAGATACAACTGACTTTACAGAACCTTAGGTTCACTCTGAGAGATTTTTATGGAAAATTTCATAGAAAGAGATTTATTCAGTACAGACTGAGTTCCCCTTGGTGACACAGCTGGGTAGACTGGGCAGCAAGAACAAAGACCCCATGACATTTAGGTGCACCTGAGAGAACCAGTTCTCTAATACAGCAGGCAGATGTACTTCAGGATTTGGTGTGTAAGCTCCATTATCAGGACCTTCCCTATAGTTCTGCTTTGTCTTTCAGTGTGCTTTGTGTAACAACACGTGGAGGAAATAAGAGCACACAACCTGCAGCTGTCTAAGCTTTGGGCTCTCTAATCACCCTGACCTCAGGCCTTACATCCTTCCCTTCCCTTTTTTCAGGCCCTTCTCTGCTACCAAGGTCCTCCAGAGTAATTCTCTGCTTATAGCCCCTGCTATTCACTTTATTTCCCAGCAGGTTTGGCGTTAGGATATAAGAAAGAACCACATGCAATTAAATAGAAAAGAGCTTAGGAAAAAAATATTTTGAGAAAAATGAAAGTAACTCACCCATTTTCCTCTGAGGAAACCTTCAGTAGTGGTGTCTTCTCTGTAAAACCAGTGTTTTTTGACCTCAAGCTGAATAATTTTGAAAAATTGAAGTGATATCTTTGGAGGGAGAAAAAAACCAGAATAGTAAGTATGCAGTAAAATTATTCCCTACAGATCTACAGAATATTTTGCTACAAGTCCATCTAATTAGTTAAATATTCTTTAAGAATGGTATTCACCTAAATTAGGGTTTTCATTACATTTGAACTAGACATGGTAGTTACTTTCTTATACTCACGGGGGACTCATTTATATAGGTTTACACTAGGATACTTCATAAAATATGAGAAAATAGAAGAACTTATTTCCCATGTTATTTGAGACATGGATCACAGTCTACAAATCTACTAATTCCTAAAGTAACCTTGATACTCTCTGTATTAGGGAAGAAAATCTGAATGCAAGTACTTCATTTCTGCAGCACAATCCCTTCCAAATGGTTTCTGTCAAGTCTTGGTCCTGGTGTTGCAGATAATTAAACAGAGCATAAGCAACTTCTTGCCATATTGCAGCTTAGCATTGTGAAGGAGCTTTTGCCAAAGTATAAATCCCCGAACTTAAGAAGCAGCTGAAGACAATCAGTCACAATCACAGAGGTCTGTCTTTGGGGCAGGCTTCTGGGAGAGACTAAATAATTGAGCCATTTTAGAACATCCTCCCATGACCAGGCTCTTTCAGAGACATTTACTGTCAAAATCAACATTATTCAGGTACACTCAGATTTATTCCATCCAAAACTGTAGTCTCCCACCACCAGAAAGTTTCAAAGAAATATGCTAGATATACAGTCAAAATGCAGGTCTCAATACACCCAGAGGAAACCTACTTAGAAGAAACCCAAAATTTCTTCTACTATTGCTGGACTGTGAGGAGCAAGAAACGATAAAATCATGGACTACTAAATAAATACGCAAAGGTGACTGGGTATTCAATCTTCTAAATATAAGGACAGTTCAAAAAGAAGGATTTGCGTATTTGACTTTATAACACGATGGAATACAGTGAAGTTTCTTACAATTTGTAGAGCTGTGTCTGGACTCTGACTTTGTAAAATTAAAACTTCCAGGTACTGCTTCGGCTTGTTTGTTCAGTAGTGTTTTCAGTCAGAAGATGCGCTAGGTGCAGAGCAATTGCATATGGTTATTTCAGCCTTGAGTGTCCACAACACTCATTCAAATTCTGCTGTAAGCCACACAGTCTCAGCAGAAGAGAGTGAATGAGAGAGATTGAATTACCCAGTACCTCAGGTCAAATGTTGGGCAGATTACAACTCAGGCGCTACATTGCACTGAGACTTCATCTGTGAAGAGATGATTGCATACTCTGAAGCTATCAAAGTGCTTCCTTTTTGAAGCAGAAGAGTATCATTCACACAAAAGAAAGTCTAAGTGGAGAAACCAGTGCTTTTGAAGCAATTGCTCTTCTAATTTCATCATGGCTTTCCATGTAAGAGGCTACCTAGAGCTTTTACAAAATGGAACCCATAGGGATAGCAAGAACACTCTCAGGACTTTAAACATGTGCTCGGCAAGCATTGCTGATATGCTCCTGGCTAATCCCAGCATCCAACTACATTCAAAGTCTGCATCCAAAGGGGCAATTTTGATAACAATTCTGATGGTGGACCTTGAATTTGTGTGTTCAGAAATTTGGCTCATGAAAAGACCATTTAGCTGTTTCTGCTTTTAAACGCAACAATGTCACTTGCTCCACAGGAAAAAAAGGCTTCAAATCATATATAATAAATGCTGTTCTGATCTTACCTCACCTTGTTGTCAGAGACTGACTGAAATATTATAGTTTATGACTTAAACATTTTCATGAAGGACTTTTAAAACTGTATGACGAAAGAAAGCGGCAGAGAAGCCTACCGCACCCGGGATGGGGCTCTGAGAGGCCCTACACCTCTCGCTGATGAAGATAAGATGAAGTAACCACTAAGGGCTGGGGACATTCACAAAGCACAAGCTCAGCACCTTCAGGGTGGAGACCACAGCCCCAGGGCTATCAGCTGCCAGGCTCTCACAGACCCCCTGCACCAAAGGATGGGGGGAGAGAGTCTTTGGGTGTTGGAAAAGTCTCTGGTCAGAGGCGCAGTGACTGCCCATCCTCCGCTGTGCAGACCAGCTCGGCTGAGGGGCCCTCACCCAGGGAAAAGGCCGCATCCATGTGAAGGACAGCAGAAGGGGGCTGTCATGGCCCATCGAAGACCCCCGAAAGGGGTCCCCAGACCCTACATCAGAGATGATGCAACAGATCCACAGTGTTGCAAGGTACAGTGTCAAACTGGCCCCCTACAGGGGAGACACATGGGCATTCCCACCTTCTCAAAGTGTATATTAATCCACTGGATTCTATACTCTTCAGCATCTGGCACTGTGTGGTGGCATGGCGACGGCAACGGGGGACCCTCACCACCAGCAGACCAGATGGAGGGGAGCAACGAGACATCTTTGAGACCCTTGGAAGGGTGATATGCTTCCACCTAACCCCTGTCATGTCTCCCTGTCCCCCACCCTCCATGCACACTTCTTTCTTTTTTTCTTTTTCTGTCTTTTTCTTTCTTTTGTCTTTTTTCTTTCTTTCTTTCTTCCTTCCTTCCTTTCTTCCTTCCTTCCTTCCTTCTGTTTTTCTTTTGCTTTGCCTCTTTTACTATTAAATAAAATATATCAATTTTTTGGCACCAACATCTAACCTCATTTGGTTTTAATCACATTTTTGGGTACATTTTGAAAGTTCTTTCTGTTTTGTACACAGAGACTTAGTTTTCTTGGCTCTTCTGGGTTTAAACCGGATCGTAACACTTGTGCACACCATTAACCTTTCCGCACTTTCTTTTGTTCTTTTTTTCCTAGGATGTGTAAATTCTGAGACTAGTAACCAGAACACTTTCTATAAAAGTTTCAATTTTCTTCTAACTGTTAGGGGCTGATACCAACATTGCTTTGTGTTACACAGGCATATGTATCTCCACGGACAATCCACATCTCAGCAGCTCTTCACCACTACTGTGAATAGCCAGTTTGCAAAAAGGGTTGAAGGGCAAAGCAACCACAGGAATGGCAACAAGAAAGAAAGGATAAAGGTCAGGTGGAAGGTGGTTTAAGTGACAGAACCTGAGCTGAAGAATTCAGAATGCTAGTTAAAGATAGCACCTTCACTTTCTTCTTACACTTTGTTACCCCCACTTGCTGGCACTGGTCCCATCACTTTTAAAAGAAACTCGAGCTGAACAGATGGCCAAGAATGACAAAGACAGTAAAAACAGAAAAGGTCTTCAGATAAAGTAAAAACAATTAGTACATGACAACATCAATTTGCAGAGAATAAAAACACATGGACAAGAATAAGCAGCAGGAAACAGCCAGGCTTGACAAAACAAAAATAATTAGAGAAAAAGCAGAAGAGCCTCAACTCCCCCATGATGTGATTACTCTAATTAGAGAATGAGAGTAATATAAACAATAAAGCTAATTAGGGCATAAAGGAATCTTGAAGGCTGAAAGCTCTAGAAAGAAAAGTTGCAAAAACATTATTTAAAAAATAGAGATGGATTATAAAAATTAAATTCATCATTGAATAGAGAGCCTAGTGCAAGACCCCCATGCCCCTCATACTTCTGCAGAGATGCTATAGATGCAATTTGACCATCCACTTAATCCAAAGATAACAGATCATCTGCAACCAAAACCTAAGAAGGCCCAAAAACCCCCTGCTGATAGAGGAAGAAGTCTGCAGTGCTCAAAAACCATCTTAGTATCACTCCTGGTACTCCTAAACCCTGCAAGTAGCTGGTAATTGGGACACTGTCTAAATAGGAAACAAATCAAAATGTGACACATTTCAAAACCAAAGCTCACACTTTGAATGTTTCTTCCTGATCAAATAGCTAGAAACTTCCATTATATCCACACGCTAGAATGGAGTGCAATCCACTTCTACTGAGCAAATCAGCAACATTACCAAGACACTGATCACCAGGTCAGCTCATCAACCCATTGTGGATAGGCCTCTTTGCAGGATGAGAGGACCACTGGATTTATACTGTGTGCAGGCAAGGATCTGGTAAGCTGGACACCACTTGTGTTCACAGTTCTTTTCTCATGGTCCAGACCCAAAAATCATTAGCATTTTTTACATCAAATATGAGAATCATAGAATAGTTTGAGTTGGTCAAACTGGCCCTCTGGAGAGGTACAGCGAGAGCAGGAGATGAAAGGAAGAGATGTGGGAGACTCCAGTTGCTCCCACTGATGGGCTGATGACTCCTCAGACATTAGTCAGAGTTGGCGGCTGAAGAGGCCTGCGGTTTTTACCTACAGCACACCACTGCTTCCCATTACCTGCAGCTGATACTTTCCTGCCATCGAGCACTAGACCTGCACTCTGACCACATTTTCAGGCATTTCCTAACTGTGTTTATACCTGCAATTTTAAACAAAAGGAAAAGGAAGACTGTGGTGGGCACTGATGTTCAGCCATAAGCAACATTTGAATCCCAAATGCACTACAGCAAAGGACACCAAAAGAAATAAACATCCTACAAGAGCCTGAGAAAGCAAATGACCATATTCATCCTAGTTAGGCTGCAAACGCTTAAAATAATCACTAGGTCTGACTGGAACCTATTATTTAGCCTTGTATTGAAAAGATTTATCATGCTGCACAATGCATTGTGTTCAATCCTTATAATAAAAAAGATTCATTTTAAATATCAGCTAATATAATGCTTCATCTCCCATATGTTATGTCATGCACACAACTATCAGTTGGGGAGCTATTTCTATGAAAACAGAAAGCAGTAATTCTCACTTCCATGGGAAAGATTTGGTCAGAATTGAAGAAGAGGTGAATATGGAAGCATATATATTATGCAAGAACATCAGCAGTCTTGACAATAACTCATTAAAAATTTCACTATATAAAAAATTAAAATCAGGGGGAAAAAAGAGTTAGCATGCTTTCCTGAATTAGTAATCTAATTCTAAACTAGTAACTAAAAATATTATAAGCATGAGGTTGCCTCAAACAAAAGCTCAAGAATACTACTGAGCCAAGAGTTTTAAGAAATACAACAACTTAAGCAAAATTTCCTGGAAGAGAAGAAGTCCAGAGTAAAAATATGAGAGATCATTAATCATGCAGGGGACTAGTCACAACAGCGTGACTTTAATTTATCATTTCTAGATTCTTTTAGAATAAAACCTTATTTCAGAAGCTTCATCTTCCCTGAAAACATTTATACAAATCATATGTACTGAACTAATTACTCTTACCATAACTGTAAACAAGCAAAATGCAAAAATAAATGGAAAAACAGGGGTTAAAAAAAAATAAAGAAAAAACTACAAAGAAAGAAAGCCCCAGACCAGCTTTTGACTGCACTTAAAACACTTTCTTCCACCAGACCTGGTATTTGTGAGTTTCTGATAAAGTCCACTTTTTGAGGAACAGTTACATGGCAGAAACTGTGCTGACCAACATCATAGCATTCAACTCTTAAACCTTTACTGTGCACTAAGCAGCTGTATGCATACAGCTGACAACTTTATGGTATGCAACCCTCCGTGATGATTTCTGCTCAGCAGTAGCACATCGTGGGGAAATTGCTATGACTACCCATCACAAATGAACTATGGCCAGCTAATACTCTCAGAGTCAAGGAAAGAATCCAGAGCTCACATCTCTCAACATGTTCCAGATGTTTCCTGATGACTGCTTCATGTAGCTTCACCAAATCAGCAAATAACCTCCAGGCCCTTTAAACCCATGCACCATTAAGATGTCAGAAAAAATTAGCAGTGAAAGCATTACTTAATACAGACTCATTTTCTACTTGACTTTTTAAGTTTTCTATTAGACAGGACTGTACAGGATCCTGCAGAGGGATCCTGAAGGGCTAGCACTACCTGATACCTGTGAGAGGTACAGCCAGCTGGCTGGTCTCATGTTGAAAGACATTGAGGTGCTGGAGTGTGTCCAGAGTAAATAGGGTGGTGAAGGGTCTGGAGCACAAGTCTTATGAAGAGCAGCTGAGAGAACTGGAGTTGTTTAGTCTGGAGGAAAGGAGGCTCGGGAAGACTTTATCTCCCCCTGCCTGAAAGGAGGTTGTAATGAGGTGGGTGTCGGTCTCTTCTTCCAGGAAACAAGTGACAGGACATGATGGAATGGCCTCAAGTAGTTTCAGGAACAGTTCAGATCGGCTATTTGGAAATATTTTTTTCACAGAAAGGGTTGTCAAGCATTGGAACAGACTGCTCAGGGAAGTGTTAAGTTACCACCAGGTAAGTCAGATATTTAAAAGATGGGTAGATGTGGCACTTAGGGCCAGGGTTTAGTGGTGTTCTTGGCAGGGCTGCAGAAACAGTTGGACTTGATAATCTTAAAGGTCTTTTCCACCCTAAATTATTCTATTATTCCAAATTGAGAAACATATGCCATGCCAAGACCCCAGGCAATTAAGGAACATGCTTAAGAAATGTGTAGAGAAATGCATGCTGAGCTTATTCTAGATGGAAATGGTTCCTTATACAGGGCACGCACAGTGTGCTTGCTTCGTTCACTTCTGCTGGATTTGGAAAGTGAACATGTTCTGCAAGGGCAATTTTAGGTTCAAAAAATAGCCCGGAAAATAGAGTGCTGCCTGTGATTCCTGTTTTAAAATCAAATCGGGCTTTGGAGGTTTTACTGTACTTCTCTGAAAAAAAAAAAAAATTCAGGTATCTCCACAGTTTGGTCATTTGTCTACCTTAAAACTCTTTGCCTGCCTCTGTCAGGGAAGCTCTCCATCAAGAAGACATAGAGGTATAGTTAACAGACCAGGAGCTCACTGCAGTAGGTGAAGATAAAAGAAAGGACTTAACCCTTAAGCTGCCATTAAGCATTTCTGACTCTACCTCAGAGGAACTGTTCTCCACACATTTTCTGCTCCCATGTCAGGGCATCATGAGGTCCATCTACCCAGTAGGAGGGGAGTCAGAAGCAGGGAGTGGCTGTGGGTCTGGCAGGGCCATGATCTTCCCAACCAGGGCCTGTTCCACAGCACCCAACAAGGGAGCGGGGACAGGATGGGGACACAAGTCAACCCTGATTTCATGATCATCCACTAGGACCACAGTGATATGGCAGGTCCAAAAAACCTACCATTTGAAGGAGTGAAAAGTTGCACTGAAAAGAGTATCTGCTGTTTCTTCCTCTAATTTTTCTGCTTCAGCAAAGAAAATTGGAAAGCTACAGGAGACCACATGGAAAACTGCAGACAGTCTGAAGGAGAAAATAAATTTCAGGAGCAGATGCTGTTAAAAGAATTTAGCTGTTAGCAGCTGCCAGAAAGCTGCAAATTTGAAAAAGGTATCAGGAGCTAGTATGGGTAGTGGTCCAAATTCCAAACCCCCAGTATCTCTATGGATTACACTGATAACCTGTTAAGAGCTATTATCTGCAAATGCTGCAGGGTATACTGAAAAATGAGTCTGCATTAGGGAGGAAATTTATCAGGAACACTTAAAGCATGACTGCACTTGTGACACTTCAGTATATTCTGCAGACTTGGCTTTTAAATGCTAGCATTTTTCCTTGACATCCTTGGCTTTTACCTTAACTAGCTCTGCTGCTAACTGAACTTATGATAAATAAAGGAGGATCACACCTTTTTTCTAGTCCATAAGGGAATTCGAAAAATCTCAAACATTGAGAAAGTGGTCACAACTTAATGCTTTAACTTTATATCTGACCAGACTCTCTTAAAGATGCAGTATGGGGTGCTTAGATGATGGAAATATGAACAGAAGAGTAGGTCTGAGATACAACTAGATGATGTAACCACCTCTAGAGAAGGTTGTTATTCGTCAAGCATTGAAGTGATAGAACGTTGTAGTCTCAAAGGTTTGGGGGAAAATATGTTGCAGCAGGAAGATTTACTTACAGACCAGCTGAATTCAAGAATTATGCAAGAAAAGGATGCACTATTAAAACAAGATTACTGGCCACTTCCCAGATGAAGGAACATCTTCATACACAACAGTGAGGCAGGATTATTTGGATAAAATTTTCCTTAATCCAAGCAATGTACTGACAAGCTGTGACATGCATTGATTCTTCTGGCCTTGTATAGTCTTAAGATGTATTCTTATGCCACTCACCCCAGTTTTGGAGGCTGAAAAGAGTAATTAGTTAGCTATGCTTAGAGATCACATAAGGAAGAATCTATTTTTTCCTTTTTTAAGCATTTCTTTGCAAATTGTAGTTCCATATGTTTCATTCCAAGAATTTGTATAGAAGATTATTCAAACTGTAACTTTTGGATAAAAAAAGACTTTGTCACTAAAAAAAAAAGGTGTCTCCATTCCTTAGAGTCAAAAAAAAAAAAAGCCAGACATCTACCAAAAAAAAAGCTCATTAACAACATGAGAAAATGTGGCTGATCTCTGTGCCTGGAGAGGTGTTACAGAGGCAGGCCACCACACAGCTTAAAAAAACTCAAGTTGTCATCAAATTAAGCTTTGTTTTAAAAAAACACACATGATGGATCCAAACTATTGTAAGCTTGCTGGGATTAGTATTTTTTCCTTTGGTCACAATAAAATGAAATAAGGTAAGTTCAAGCATACTCATATCTGTTAAATAGTCAGGTATTACAATATAACTAGGACATTTTATGTGGCCTTTATGTAGATTCTGATCTAGGTGGACTGGACCCAGCAAAAACGCTGAAATTTGCTTCAAAGCTGGAGCCTGAGACCAAGTAGACAAAGAAGAAACAGCAGTAAAATTTGCAGATAAATACTTTCTAGTGGGAGATATAGCTGTCATGTTTTGAAATAACAGTATTAAGTTGATAAAATAATAGATGTTTTTTCACTTGGAAGTCCTTCCATTATATTTACTTTTTTTAATTATTTTAATTACAATGGAGATACTAAGAATTCCTTTTCAGGTTCTGGCTGAGCATCAGACACTGAGGTTTTTCGTATAAGCTTTGCCATCTGAAAGTCTGCTTTAGGATAGTTACTGGCAAGAGAGTGATCTCTTCAAATCATTTTCATCCTCCACATCTCCCATGTTGTCTATACAAGGAACCTCTGCAGCAACAGAAAGACTTTTTCACTGAATAATATATAAGCCTTACACAAATAATCTCTATATTACAGTGTAATAAAAAGTACTTTTTTCATGTACATTTTATTTGCACTTCGATCAAATCTCTTTTTTCATACAGAAGAGTTTTCAAAAAAGTTACTCAGTGTTGCTTAAGCATACAAAAGAATCTATTAACAAGTCCTTCCAAACATGATTTCCTTATAACTTCCTAATAAGTAACTTCCAAAACAGAGTAATTCCACATAACTGGTCATTTGCATTCCACCTTGAGTTATATCAGAGACAAAAAATTTTAAAGTGTTGAAAATCTCAGAGGAACAAATTAAAGAAACCAAACAAAATAAAAAGGCAAATCATAACAATAAAATATTTTCTCTTATATTTGGATGATATTCAGTGAAATCATTCAAGAATAAATGCAGTTTTATCTCACAAAGATGCTGCTCTTCCCCACAATAGCCCTTCACTAAGATTGCTGTTACGAATTAACATACGCAGTTTATGAGTCTCAGGATCTTCATGTCATAGCCTTAGGTTCTGGTTTGCTACCAGACATCTTTTTCTGCCTTAAAAGGCCTTATCTATTTAGACCCTCAAGTCTACAATGCCAGAGAAGGAGCTTCTAATCTGTATTAACAAGCAGTTTTGAAACACAGATTTTTGATTCTTTGCTGACCAAGGGGAGACTAATTTAAAACACAAGATCAGAGTCCATAAACACATTCAACTGAAATTCTCGAAGTAAAAAGGAGGGGAAGAAAAACAACCACCAAACAAATCAACCCAAACACTGAGGATTATAAGTAACACATTCCAAAGAAACTCTGAAAATTTGATTGTCTCTTTCAGGGTAGCATGCAAATTATACTCAGCAAGTCCCCCCTAAAGTGGGGAAACTGACGACAAAAACAAAGAATAATAATGCCATTTCAGCTTCCCTTCCTCCTGATATAAACTCTAAACCTTCTCCAGGTAAGAACATGCTGCTGTGCACTGAAAAGCCAAAAACCAAAATCATGCCTCTCAGGGTTCATAAGGAAATGCCTCTTCCTACATGGCAGATGGTTTTGTTCCTGAAATATAGCTTAACTTGACATCATATTTCTTCATACACTTCTTCCCCCCCTGTCACTCAGATGCCAGACTCTTTCCTCTCATACACCACATTTACTTCGACCCTATACAGAATGGAATAAGTTTGGTTACTCCATAGTCTCACAGAGGTGACTTCCTTCCATATTGTTCCTGAAATAGCATATTCCTCATGAGATATGTGATAATATTTGTTATGTATGTTTTAAAAATTAGCACCATCCCAAAGCTAAATAAATCCTATATACTGATCATCAGAAAAATAGATAGGACAATAACTCTTCACATACACATGAAAATCTCTGGCCACCCAAAAATGAGGCTACATAAATAAAACTTCATTCTGTGCTCCCAAAGAAAAATACAAAAGGGAAAGTGTCAGTGCCCCTGACTTAAAAAGAAAATTCTTCATCAAGGGATTATCTGCAGAAAAGGGGAAAGCCCATGCTTACATGGCTGCTCTATGTCAGCAGCTTCTCTACAGCAGAGATGCAGTGGAGCACAGCTAATATAGACAGTTAAAGACAGAAGAAATTTTACAAGTGTTTTGATTCCTCAAGCAGATACAGTGCCTGAATAATCTATTAATCTTTCAATCAAAAACACTCATTAGCATCTTAAAAGGATGAACTAAAACCACTATTTAAATGTTTAAAAAGCAGTTCTTGTCATTTTACCATGTGTTGAACCAGACAGTTATGCAGCTATTTGATTATCTACTCAAATGGATCAAACAGGGTTAGTGTTCTTGAACCAACAGCACCTCCAAATAAGAAAAGCTTGAAATGTAAGAAAAAGTGCAAACAAAACAGTTCTTGCATATATTTTTTCAATAAAACAACTCCAGAAATCATTGACAACAGTTACTGCATCAACAACTCTCTTTTTAATACCATCTGCACAGGCACTTTGCAAAAAGAAATTATCCATAGACTGTGACATAGCAGGAAAACTGAAGGATATTCTGACAAAAATGGAAATGCAAAGGAGCCAAGTAAGTGGATACTCTTGGCAGCAGGGCAATAAATAAAATAAAAAAACAAAACAAACAGCAAACAAAGAAACAAAAAAAGACACTAAAGTGCCCATAATCAGACATCGTTATTAAAAGTATTGTGGAAGTAGCCCTTCTGCACCTCAAGAAACAACATAAAATAATAGTTGTTCCTCTACACAAAAATAACAGTTAAGGGCACAAATAATTCAATCTCATTTGAGTCGTGGCATCTAGAAGTAGGCTACAATTGAAAAGAAATGTTTTAAAAACAAACAAACAAAAAACTTTTATGAGAAGTAGAGACCCATAGCAGGTTGTCACAGAGAAAAAAATCATTTCGTACTATTTTTAGGCTACAGAATATGAAAGTTAATTAGAATAGTGGAAGAATTGAAGCTACAGGAATTATTTCCTCCAGTAGCATTAGGAAAAAGCGTGGGCTGAAGAGAAAAGATAACATGACACATGGCAGAGCTAAAAGAACAGATTTTAACTTAAACAAACTTAAGACAAAATCACATAGACAAATTTTAAAAAGGGCATTGATTAGAAAGGATGGACTCCATCAACATTTTTTATTCATCGCAAAAGATACGGCTGCAGTCTCAGCTCTGAAGTATTATTCCAGTTAATATATTAATTTATTTTGGGCAATAACTGTGGAAACCAACAAGCTGCTCTGAAAGTTTCACAGAGCTCAACTTGGACACAACCACTTTGTACCCTTGAGAATTTGGTTTGTACCCATGAGAAGTTTCAACATCAACAGAAGCAAGAACCCAAAACAACAGATGAAGAATGCACAGCTGCACTGGGGAGGCTGTTATTTACTTTAGATTTGTTTTAGGTGGGTGTTAATTGCAAATAACCAGTAGTTTTGTGGGGTGTTAACATAGAAGCCAATGGGGACACAGCACGAGTTCCAAGAAACTGCATACAAGAGGCTTTGTAGAATAAAAGATGCTTTTTGCCACTGCCTGGAGGTGTCAGTGTATATATGTGTTGTGACCCGCCTCGACAGCAACAAATAACCTAATGCTGTAACCACAATAAGACAAAGTGTGCTCCTACCTGCAACTTTATTGTTAATGAAGGCTAAATGTGGTACAGACCATGACACCCTGAAGATCTCATTCCTGAAGAGATACAGATGCAGCACAGGTGGGATCCAGCTGATTAATTTTGCATCCAAATAAATAAATTCCATTACATATAAGGAAGCCAGTGTCAAGACTTAATTTAGATTACCTCAATGTATTATACGTATGACCTAAATATTTTCAGGTTCATATAGAGTTTAGGAAGTATGAAGAGCCAGAATTGTCTGTTCTCCAACCTATCTGCTTGAGCCTAAAACATTTTTGGATTGGCATATCAAGAAAATTAAATGATCAGTCCTACTCCAAATTGTAAATAGATTGGTACATTTGTTAACTGCTTTTGATGTAGAGTTCTTGTGTGTTCTGCCTCACAACATCAGATTTCCAGCTGAAAGAAAGCATGACAGGTGTAACATCAGTAGAGCTCTATCAACTTTTGTTGACAGAAAAATAGATTCAAAGCTGTGATTAGTACAATGTCCAATACATACAAATCCATATGACAAATTCACTTCTATCAAGGACGGTCTGTCTTCTGTCCAAATAGGCAAGTCAGAATATTTCTGGCTCTGTAATCTTCTTCAATACTTCCATTCAACTAGGAACAGGTTTGTAAGGAGTGCTCGTTGCCATTTTACTTATGGTTAAAAACAATGGTTTTCCAAACACTGATGTCCAAAGTTTTTACTCTGAAATATCACTACTTCCTACCGTTCTGGTTTGGCCTATTTTTGGGCACATACTACAATATGCCAAGTAGATATGACTCAAAAATAATGTCTAAAATGCATTAATTCCATTGCACCACTTTGTAGAGCATTTGTTTTCATTGGCCTGCACTTGAAACCACAAGGAGGCCCAATGTACAGCAAACAGTGTAGCTTGGCAAAGAAAAGACATGCTGCCAATGGTTGCAACAAAAAAACAGGCGTTCATATAATATTACAACATAGCCCTTTTATCTTACACAATTAAAGACACATCAGAGAAAACAGAAGGGTATTCCTTGTTACCCTCGTTCTGGGTTTATTCTTCCTTTTAGCAGACAGATTCACTAAATTCAGGTTCATCCTTTCCAATGTAAGAGGTTTATATGCTGAACCAGCTGTCAATAGACTTCTAAAGAGGATTGCAGGTCCCATGTCATTAACATGACTGAGGAGGTAGAGTTGCTCTTATCACTTCTAGGAAGATTAGAAACAAAGAGTATTTGAAAGTGCTTTTACTTTTTTGTTTTCTTGGCAGCAGAGAAAAATAAATTGTGTAAGACCACAAGAGTGGGAGGAAAAGTCACTACTTACCCTACTCAGGATTAGACTTCTTACAGTAAATTGCTCAAAAGCATAGTGTTTCCTCCTCAAATACCAAGAGCAAAAAGCCCTGCCAGACATATCAGTTCAATGTGACTGCCAGTGTGGCCATCTGAGTGAGATGCTTTCATACTCCCCCACTGCCAGAGCTCCACTTCAGGCAAGGGAGTCCTTACAGAAACTCTGCTCAAGGGTACCAGGGAATGAATGGCAGATGGACTGTGTTTGCTGTCCTTAGTGACTAGCACAGAAAAGACAGAAAAGCTCTGAAAGTGAGTGAAGCCTTCAGCCTTTCACAGCTGCTTCTGAATGATGCTAATTCACGCAGTACTGACTCAGTAGCTTCTGCTCCACTTTTTAAAACTGGCTGTAAGTGCCAATCTGTTTTGTATTTTACCCTGCCCAAAAGAAATATTATAAAAATAAGCTAAGAAAAAAAATTAAAAAGCAAAAACGAACACAAGTGCATTACTTCTGAACCCATCCAGTTCTGACAGCCCTGACTCCAGCTGATGGTGCTGTCCTTGATGTAGCTCCGACCTGCTGTGAGCAGAGCTCTGCATGGTCTCTGACTGCTGCTGGTCCATTAGTACAATTATTGCAGGTTGCCCCTGCAGCCCCATTAGCCCCTATCAAGCAAAGAATTGCTTGCTTTGTCACTGTCTGTAAGCATTTTGGTGACTCATTTATCAGAATACAGCTTTTGCTGTATTTCAGAGAGTAAATCACTTGAGCTCCTTATGTATAGCAGGTTTTTTTAAAAAGCCATATGATTTGCCAGACTACAGACTGTGACCCTTTTTTTTTAATTCACTGTCTAATTTCTCCCATCTACATTAATCTGTTTTTCCATCAACTACATTCAATTTAACATGAACTTCAGTTCTTTACTATATGACCACCGCTGTCCGGGAAATTTTTGCTGCAGCTGAGGAAAGATTTCCAGTGCTTTTAACACAAAAGGACAAAAAATCTGATGGTAATTAATTCTAATGAGAGAGAGATTTAAAGTTTGGGGCAGACTGAAAGATCCCTATCACCAGCGGAACTATGCTCTAAAACATCTGGTTCTAACAGCAAGCTATGAAAGGAAAAAAAGGAAGGAAGGAAGGAATTCGGAAGGAA
>NW_008236973.1:5386583-5414670 GCF_000691975.1 Corvus brachyrhynchos | reverse complement strand
GGAAGGAGGAAGGAAGGAAGGAAGGAAGGAAGGAAGGAAGGAAGGAATTCAGAATTTGGAAGGAAGGAAGGAAGGAAGGAAGGATTTCTTTCTGTACCCCCTTGTGGGGTGAGATTGTTTTATTTTGTGAGGAATCATAGTCTTCCATGTCTTTATCTTGTTAACATGTCTTGCTTTTGTTTGAAAGACCAAGCTGTAAGTAGTTGTTAGTGCAAGATATTCAGGGTAAGCAAGGAATGCTGCTAACTTGGCTGTCTGGCTTCAAGGTTTGGGACTGACAAGTTCATATTCTTGTTAACTGCAGCTTTGGGGGAGTTGAAATTTTTTTTCATATCTGTGGATTGATTGCATCAGAGTCTAGCTTATAACCACAGAGCTAACTTGCTTTTACCTAATTCAATCCATAGCTCAGTCACCCTTCTCACACTCCATATTTCACACTGCATTTCACCTTCACCCTGTGACCCTTTTTAGCTGCATGGAAGAGTTTCCATTCATCTTTCCCACTACTCCTACTGCCTCTGCATTTTACTGGTATGTGTCCATATAAATGCTTCTCCTTCCACTTGTGTCTCAAAGTCCTCTCTCCGCCTCTGGCAGCAGTTCCCCAGCAGTCTGGGCAGAGAATGAGGCAATCTTTTTTGGTCAAATGTTCAGTATGAACTAAGCTAATCAAGCTCTCACCTCATCACCCTGACTATTAGACTAAAGACTGCAAACCCTTCCTCTCCTCTCCCTTCAGACCCTTATATTTTCAACAAAATAATAGTCATTGGAAAGAAGAATCAAGAGTATATAAACAAAACAATGCTGATTATCAGGAAATTTTCTTATAAAACAGAATATCTGAGTTATAGTTGCTGTTCTAATTGATGTTTCATTAAATATTTTTAAAAATACATTAAAAAGAAAAAAAATATTGTCTTGGAGTCTGGCCGATGGACTGTGTCTGGCAGATGTACATGGACCCATACACTTACCAAGAATTGGGAGATGTGTGTTTAATACTACTCAGAGCAAAGCAGAGATTGTATTTCCACTTCCTACTGAAAAATTACATTAAGTGACCCCCACTAGCATTACTTCTTTTTTGATTAGACCGTGAAATCAAGATGCCCTCTCCCTCTATGCCCTCTCCCTCTCAAGATGTCCTCTCCCTCCATGCTCTGCAAAGTTCATGGGCTCCTGCTCTACCTCAGGCTCATTGAGGTCCACACCTTAAATTTCAAAGGCCCAAACTTACTGTCAAGCATTAGATTTCTCCCCATCATTCCCTTTCTCAATTATTTTGGATTCACTTTCAGGTCTTGTCTTGTTCTACCCTTCAACTGCAGAGCCTGGGCCCACGGAAAAGTTGCCATGTTATCATGCAGACCACTTACCACCCAAAAAAATTGCTGCAGTGGCTGCCTATATGCATGTCCACCTGATGCAGTAATATATGTAAGGACCATGGATTTCCAATGCTTTCTTTTCCTTCTTCCTACTCACTGTCCATGAAAACTCAACTGTTCTTCCTCACATAAAACTTTTGCACATCTATACAGCAGAAAAATTGGGACAAAACTGAAATCTTATTAATAAGTGTAACTTTCCAGCTGCTAATGAAAAGTTATGATTTCTGTAAATCGTTTATTATGTCGGAGCTGCCACCTGCAAACATGCACATCAGTCAGGAGCAAAGCACACAGACCAATTTTTCAATGAAAAAGTTTCATGGTGACATGTTGAGTGTCTGAGTTATTTGCTTCATCATAGATGGCCAGCTACTCCTCATGTCAGCTATTTAAGCCCCAGGCATGCCCTCCTGCTCAACTGTGACTGGCCCTGTGCAACACATTTCTTTTCTAAGTCTTCAATGTAAAAAAAATCATTGTTGACATTAAAAGCCTTTCCTTATTTAAGCAGAGGTTTGCACAAGGAAAGTGCTGTCCAGTCCAATCTTGTATGTGACCGGCATCTTTCTACAACTGGCCTAAGAGGTCTCACAAAGACAAACCCCACGTTACCATATTATTAACTATTAGGAAAATAGCAGCTGCTTGCAAAATTCAACAGCTTTGTGGAATGTCACAGGCACTCAAATGAAACATTTGGCTTCTGGAGGTTAGTACACTGCAAATTTTTCACTGAGTGCTAAGCTCAATGTTTAGCCTGACAGTTGGAAAAGTGTGAATCAGTTAATTAGTACCCCCTAATTCTTTCAACAGAGCACTCAGAAACAAAAATTAATAATGGTGGGTTCTTGTTTACAAAATGTTCTGTCAGAGTAGAAAGCATTTGAGTGGCTACATGGGAGCACTGTGATTTTAGTCTGTCAACAGCAGAACAGAAATTGTAGTATATGACCAATCTGAGATACTGTGAATAATTATAAGAAATTAGACCTGCGATGATGAATAATACAAAGCAACAATGAAATTTAAAAACTTTGAACACAGAGAAACTTATAATGAGTGAGGCCTGTTTCTGTATGTTTCATTAACAGCAGAAACTATGTCACAAAATCAGTCTTTTGCTGAACACGCCTCTTTTACTCAAATGAAGTCAAACTTTCTCCTTAAGTTACATCATACAACTACGTTTCAGTCTTCCTTCTGTTACCACTGCAAGATACCTTTTTCCCCGGAAATGCAGAATAGCAAATTAGAATGGGGCAGCAGAACCCCACAATAACTTATTTATTTGCCTATTGTGCGTAATATGGTCTTTCTGTTGTACTTCCTACCATTCAACCTAAAGTTTTGCTAGAGCTGCTTATTGCTTCTTTTGAGTTTTCAGGCTTTGAATGGTATTTTATGATACAGTGGAGGCAACAGCAGGGAGCTTTAATCTCAGCTGAGAGTCTCAGCAGTTCCATGCCCCTACACAGTTTGCTCATGATAAGCTGTGTTGCAGTCACATGTCTCCATGTAAACAGTAAATGTCTGAGAGGGTCTATCTAAAACCAAATGAACCAAATGAAATCAATTAGCAAAATCAGACTTTAAAACTTCTTCAGTATTATTTTTTACTGCAGTGTCATAGCATTTAAAATCCTCACGGGGAATCAAACCTCAGAAATATTCACTATGGATAAGAAATGGGAAGAAAGCCAGAAATGCCATCATTCAGGCAGCAAGCAAGATAACTAGGAGTCACTTGAGAATGATGAAGGTAGTGGTTTGCTGTGAAGTCATCTATCTGTCCTGGACTCTTCTCTAATGTTTGTGTGATTGACATAAAAAATCAGAATGGTTGCTACACAAACATGCAATTATGATGTGAAGGTGATGCTTTCTCTGTTTGACTGTTAAACAGAAAATGATCCCATTTTGTTCTAATAGCCAAAGATCAAAATTAGCCTTTAGGATGCACAAAAAAAAAAAAAAAAAAAAAAAAAAAGTTTATTGTTTTCATGGAGTTTTTTTCCCTTAGTGTTTTCCCCGTCTTTTAAATTGTCACATAAATTAAAGAAGCTTTTAAATTGTCACATAAATTTTACTTATTTAGACAGCAACCATGTCTTCTTGACATCTAATTCTAAATCTCATAAACATTTTTTAAACTTAGCAATACATCAACATAATTAAAAATCAAAATTGAGATTTATAATCCCTCATGGCTAAAGACATAACTTCACTCTCATACTGACTTCTCACTATACAATACTGTCTCCTCTTCCAGTTTCTCCAGCTAACAGGAAATACAATTGCAATCTTTCTGCTGTTTTGCTACAAACCAAGGATTCAACAGACACTTTTATCACTGACCTTCTCATTGCAAAACAATCTCCCTACTGATCCTGAGGCCAGAGATTCAGGGCAAAGGAAGAGATGGATTTGGTTGATTGTTTTTACTTTTACTTTATATTATGTAAGTGAAACTGAGGGAGAAATGCTGAAAGAAATAGTTTTGCTTGCTGAAATACATTTTCAAGCAGACTAAAAAAAAAATTGAGATTATTTTTGTTATCCTGTCGATGGATCTTCTTAATGATGCACAAAGAATAAAGTCCTCTAAGGACTATCCTATTAAATAACCATAAAATTCCAGGGCCAAGTTCATCCAAATATAACTTCAGTGGAGTAATGCAAAGTAATTGCTTACATGGAATTAAGAATTACTGTTCACCTCATTTCTATAGATGCCTTTGATGATCACACAAACAAAACCTGCTTCCTGTGGACCACAGAAGAGGATTTCAGATTTGGTTCATATAAAACCATGCTGTTAAGGTCTTCCCATGCAAATAGCACTGATAATGATGAGACCAAAGGGCCTTTTTGGGGGCCACATTCTGTACGTACAGAGACATGATGGAAAGGAGTAGCCTGTGTCTTTGGAGATGACAGTGCTGACATGAAGAGTGTTGCCCATGCTGCCACAAGCAGTGTGGAATCTTCCTGCACGGTAAGGAGCTCATGAAGGTGGCTTGGACCAAGGTCCATTGACTGTGAAAGCCACTTTCATGTAACTGTAATGAAAAGGACCCCGGTCAAGCCATTGTTTAAAAGGCTGAGGAATTTGAGACAAATGAAAAATCAAAATGCAGACTTCATTGCCATTTTTCAGTACTTTAAAAGCTGCATTTCTGATAGACCAAAGTACACCACAGGTCAGTGTAAACATACGCCTAGGCCAGGTGCATTCCAACTGAACAAGATGTCACTGGAACTCATTCATGGTCCACTTCAGAGAGTCATGCCTACACTGCCCACAGCAAGTAGGACTGAAGGAAGTATGTTGTTCACAAGAAGGCAGACATGCTTATTTCTAGGGGAAGGATGCTCTGGAAATACAGGATCATTAGAGTGACCATGGCGGATGGTCCAGACCTCCTCACACAGAGCCAAGAGAGCCAAAGGCAATGCAGTAAAACCTGGAGTCAGAAGGTATCACTCTTCAACACGGAAAGTAAATGAGAAGGCATTCTGACAGGCAGGCAACCCAATAGGTACACTGACCACAAAATACCTGCAGGACTGTGCTACAATCAAAAGGAAATGCTCAGTCCAAAATAGGGTGGACATCTCTGTCCCAGGGTAAATGGCCCTGCTTAACTCAAGAACACTTTCTTAAAGGTAATTTTAGAGACCGAGATAAATCCCCTGTTCCATTAAATAGATTCTTTGGAAAGTCTTGTCTCAGTGTACAATTGAAAAATTTAGAGAACCTGGGAATCTTATCCTGAAAGATAATTCAGCAATTTAATTTAAGTAGATGCATTAAAGCAAACCATACAGACGTGCCAATTTAGTGAACCATTTTATGGGAGGATAAAAAAAAAAGATTTGGTCTCCTCGTTTTTTAATCATTAGTAGTTTTCTTTGCAAGAAAAAGAACAATTTACATTAAAAGCTAATTCTTATTCTAATTAAACTAATCAAACAACTTGTGACTCTGCAGAGGTTTATCCGTGCTTTTATCTGCATTCTGTTGGGTATGATTTAAGGGTAATTGCTCATATAGAGTGGTCATACAGGTCACATCAGTATTTTTACTGCACCTGATGTACATTGGTTAAAACAGATGCTAAGGCGAGACTGATAAATTTAATCTCCATGCCCAAAACCAAAAACAAATCAATACTGGAAGAGCAAGAGGCAGAGAGAACAAGAAGAAATTTTGAGAGATCCTTTCCTGAACCCTAATATATTGCTATAGAAGATTAGATATACATTTGTCTGAAAGGAAGCATGGGCATGGGTATGGCTATTCAATTGTACATCTATTCCTAAATCACCCACAGTGACTCCACTTTACTCAACACTAACAGTGTCAGCAAAAGACTTGGAGTTACTCCCTGCGCTTACAGGAAGGTAGGCCCCCCCCCATGATCTAGTATTTTTCATCTCTGGCACTTCAGAGGTTCACAGAAGTTGCATATCACTGCTACATAAATTCATATCATTCACTGAAAAATAATAGGAAGAAGTTTAGCCAGAATGGTGAAAGCTGGTCCATAAGAATACAATTGTGGATTTTGCTCACATGCCAGGATGGTAAATAAGTGAGTAAATAGCACTGGCAAACACAGCTGTAGCAGAACAGAGGTGTCAATTCACAAAAGAAAAACCTCGTCTTCAGATGCACTCGGTATTTCCTTTCTCTTCCCTTGCCTTCCCCCCATCCTCACATATATGTTGTACTTACCATGCTCTTTCAAAATAAGACATTAACTCATCCCTTCACATACTGAACTGAAGAACTTTTACAAGATTTGATTCTGTCCATAAAATTTTAGTCAGCACAAAAGAATCCTCAAATACTAAAAAAAAAAAAATTCTAAAGGATTTATAGGGCTTTTTTGACCAAGATGATAATTTGATAACTTTTTTAATATTTGGAAAGCATAGCTATAATGATTTCCAGTTCTCACTCTGACGGAAACACTTTCAGATGCACATTAAAACGTTGACTGGGTTTGCTGTAGATTTCTATGCCATACTTACATTGTGTGTAAGTAAGTGGAACAGCAAAACTCATCCATCTAGCCAGGCTGTCCTTTGCTCAGGTCAGGGAAATGCCCCAAAATGCCCAAAACTTCCTTTCTTCCCAAGACAAGCACATTTCTTTCCAGCTGAGATGGAGGGGCATGGGACAGATCTCAGCCCTGCTCACCAAACCAGAGATGTGACCAACACAGACAGAACTGTGGGGAGCCCCCAGGATGGCATCTCCCACATGACATGATTTTCCTGATTTGTAGCCACACAACAAAGGTCTCCAGCATCCGGGTTCCAGAGATAGTGCTGACACTCTACTTCACAACTGCAGTGTAAGCCTTGCTCAATGCAGACACTTCCAGGCAGCACTTCAAGGCCTGTGCTCTGCAGGAGTTTGGATTAGGTACAGCACTTCTCTCTCACTTTGGGTTCTGTCAAGTCACATCTAAAGATTCCCAAAACTACCCAAAAAAGTTGACCGTCCACCCTGACTGCCTTCCACTCACTGTGGTTGCTGTTGGTTCAAAGCTTTCAAAATCCACCTGAAATATTTTGGGGTCTATAAATTATTTTTAAGTTCTTAGAAATAGAATTGCTGATGTTGTATCTGTCGCAACAGGAAAGATTAACACCCCTGCCCAGCAACCTGCACCTTTCCTGATGCGGGAGAGGATGCATGAGGAGCACACACTCCTTGTCCACTTGATGTGTGGTGTGTCAGATGTCAGAGTTGTGCTATACTGTGCCATTTTAGGGTTTGCAGCCTTAGCTGTAGTGACGTCTTTATGATGCATTTTTCTGAAAGAGGTATAGGGTGAGATGTGAAAACTGCTTTATCTCTGTGTGTTTTCTGACACCAAGTAGAGAAGAAAAGCCAATTGTCTGATCTTGAAAACACAGCAAAATTGGCCCGTGGTGGCTATTAACACTGAGATTAGTTTAGAAATCTGGTGATGCATGACCCCTCCATGGCAATTACAACTGCTCTGATGTTCCATTAAGGTTTTGTTTCTTTGTGTGAGTTGGAGAAATATTCACTTAATGAACATACGTATCTGTTCTGCAAGGAAACCAAAAATTAATTTTGATTTGGAGAAAAAACATTCTGTTTGTTCTTATTCTTACCTTCCCTGCATGGGCACAGGAGTGAAATCCTTCCCCAGGGCAATGCAGCTATCCTCCCCTATTGCTGATTTTTCACACAGGGTCTGTGGCTCTCCAAGACTCGCTACCATGACAGGATACTCTTTTAATAACTGCAGCTCATTGCAGTTTCTGGTCACTGGTTTGGCTGCCACCTTTGCAGATAAACTGGTTGGATGTGAAGATGTCTGATTCAGCTCCATCTCTTGTTGAATAGAAACTGTATTGTAATCTTTGTTATCCAAGTACATCTGTCCCTGGGGGGTGTTCTCCTAAAGAAAGTGAAAACAAATATACTAGGATTAAACTGAACTGACTCAAAGTTTACTGCAGTACAAGTATTTTTAAAATGCCAATCAAATTTTTTTGAATGCATTTTTAGGTATTTCCCTTGTTCATTTATTTATGTCAGTAACAATTACAATGTTTTAAACATCTTTGAAACGTCAAAATTAGCCACTATAAGCACTTAAATAGATAAATAGATGGGTCTTCTACTTTTTCCATGTCTACCATGATTTTCTCCCACAAATCTCCCAGTGACTTGCACTGACTTATCCCATAAAATAGGCCAAAATCATCTCTGCATCAGTGGCACAAGAGTCACAGCTGCAGAACATCTTCTCAGTTTACAAGAGCACTGCTTCAGCACCACCACACAGCTTTTCTCCAGTAGCTGTGGTGGCAGCAGCCTCATAGAAGCCATCGCTCTCCACCAGCCCTTGTGCTCCCTCAGACAGCCCTGTCCTGCTGCAGATCTGCTGTTGATGATGGATCCTCATTAAGCAGAGCAGGTACTTGAGTTTTATAAAGAGAGTGTGCCATTCCAGCGGTTGCCAGAGGCATTTATGAAATGTGAATCAAACATTGATGAAAATGAGGTTTTATGATAAGATTATTAATGGTGATTATAACAAAAAAAAATAGTGCATAACAGTCAAAAAGCTTTTATGTTCTCATCATTAAAATTCAGCGTGAAAAGTAATAAAAACCACTTCAGAATCCCACAAAGTGCACAACTCAGACATGACGACGAAATTAAAGATCAGCCTGTCTTAAACACATGCTGTGGAGTTTAATCATGGGAATATTTCAGCATAAAGTGCCAAAGCCACTGCAGAGGACAGCAAGAACTCAGGAAACAGGCCTGTCAGCCTCCAACATCCTTCTGGTGGGGGAGCACAGCCTTGTCAGAGCACATACCTGCTCCTCCCTGCAGAGATCTCAGCACAGGACACTTAGGTACTCCTGTAGAGCTGTGGGGCAAAAATAGTACAATAATAGGCTCTGCTTCAGTCCCGATGGGAGAAGTCACTTGAAACAGAAATGACAAACAGCAAATTATGATTTTGTGCAGATTTGAGCTCTCATGCCCTTTCAGGTTAGAAGGGAATGGATGTTACTGAAAAAAAAAGACTGCACATACAAGCGACCACAAACACAGGTCTTGACTCTGAGTAAAGGCAGGCTTGCTAACCAAATCTAAATCAGAAATTCCCCAGGTGGCATACCCTTCCCCAGTCCTGCATTTCTATTTCTTTCTATTCTCAATGCCCTTAGTTCTCATCTCCTAATATTTTTCACCTGTCCTTACAAGTAGATTGATAAACTTGACTCTTCCCATCACTGCACAGTAACTGGAGTACTGTGCCCAGTCCTGGTCCCCACAATTCAAAAATGGACAGACTGGACGAGTCCAAAGGAGGGCCACAGAGATGATCAAAGAGCTGGAGAATCTGCTCTATGAGAAAAGACTAGAGGATTTAAGTATTTTCCCCCTTGGGAACAGAAGGATCTCGTTGTAGTTTCAGTAGTTAAAAGGTGACTATAAAGAGGACATGCTCTCTCTTCACAAGCAGCCACACAAAAGAAAAAAAGAGACAATGGGTATGATTTCCATGAGGATAGGTTTCATCTCAATACAAGAAAGACATTTTTTGCAGTAAGAATAACAGCAACAACATCCCTGGAGGTAGAGGTCTCATCACTGGAGATTTTGAAGACAGGACTAAACAGGCTAGATGTTCTCATTGAGGCTCCCACAAAAGGTGGTCTTTCAAAGTCCCTTCCAACCTGAGTTGCTCTGTGAGACTATGATTAACAGCCTGGAAAAGATCAACATAAATAAGACTTTTCTTAACTGTGCTTTATTGGTTTTCTTTGAAGGAAATAAAATGAAAGGGAAGGCAGGGAGAGTGTGGTAAATAACTGAAAGAAATAAGGTAGCAGCTATTGCCTTCACAGGGCTCCCATGTTTAGACATGGCTAGCATACACCAAGAAACACTAAAAACACTTCATTTTGCAAGGGATAATACCTGTCCTGGGATGCCTGGTGTAAGGAGCACAAACCTGGATGAAGTAAAACCAAACACACTCTCACTGAGCTGGTCTCCAGGGTTTCTCCAAGGCCTGAAAATCACAGAGCTTTTGCGATCAAAGACAAAATCCTGAGTGAAAGTCCTGGAAACACAGGTTTGCCACCCCTGCATGGTGGAATCTAAAGCTGGGAGGTGTTGGGAGGGAAAACACACACCACACAGAGGCCACCACTGTCCCACCAACACTTTATTGTCACCTCTGGTAACCTGTTCTAAAATTCCAAACTGTCTTCCTTCCAAATAAATAACTCTGAAATGCAAATACTTCCAATTCTAACTAGAGGAGATAATTGCTTTTGTCTTCAATCTCACTTTATAAATTTACATACTGGTTTTACTAAGATACTCTGCAAATCATAATAGAGATATCTGCCTACTTATTCCATTTTTCATAACATTTGGTTTGTCTGAGTGCCTACTGTGAAAATACACAGATTTTGGAATGATGTCATGCTGTGGAAATGTTAAACCTACAGCAACTCAGGCTGTGCTAGTTTTTAAAAGACAAAAACCTGAACACGACCTCTGAAATTGATCCTTTCTCACCCCATAAATGGGATTTGTTTATCTTGAGGTGAACAGGGACTAAATCAGACAGACTCTCATATGTACAAAGCCTTAGCTAGAAAGACATTTATTTTCAGAATTAACATCAATGAAAAAATAAAAGAATGTCAAGGACAAGAAGCTTGAGAGAAAATCTAGTTAAAAACCCATAAACTGGTTTATTGTACATTCACAAAAGCTTTGCAAAAAAAAAAAAAAGAAAAAAAGTAACACAGCATCATTTGCCACGAGAGGCAGGTTTGATTGTGAGTGCCTATGTGGCTAAAACATTGCTAAGGCAACTATCTCCATGGTATCGAAGCTTCTAAGATACCGGTGCATTCAAGAAATTCTCAAATGATCACATTTCTCTGTAGTTACAGAACTCCACTTATATTTCTTTTTCTTTTCTCTTATCTTGCAACGCCTCCATCAGCAATGAGACATAGGTGAGATGCTATCATGGGAAACTAAGGAGAGGTTTTACCCAAGAAAAGTCTATTTTGTGTACATTCTGGAACTAAGCAGGGGGATGGGCTGTAAGAAGCTTTGTCTCCATTGGTCTGCCCAAAAAGAAACGGTTTCAAATTGTCCCCAAGAGAGCTGTTCCCAGGTGGTGGCTCTCAGGCACACCCAACAGCAAGAGCTTTTTAGCCACAACTAGAAATTGGTCCAGCAATAACCTATCTTATGTTGGGCTAATACAGTGCTAACAAATAAATTAAATAAATAAGAGGGCTAATACAGTATTTAAGCCATGTTTGTCATCCCTTTTCATCCCTTTTGTCACAGTCCAAGCAGCTGAATATCCACTTTAAAAGTAGTAGTGGAGAAGTGATTTTTTCTTCAACTTTTTAGGTGCAAATAAGATCAACAGGTTATGTTATTTTATCTAAGAGGCTATTTGCATTTAAAAATTAAGAATTTAATCTTAGAGTCCATGAGACTATGAAATATTACATCTGCTCCAGGTAATGCCCAGAAATAATGCTTCCTGTCTTGCTCATCTTATTATCAAAGCCTTTTTCCACCAAGACTGAAAAAAAAATATTTCCTCTGCACTAAGTCACCTTCCTGTTATCAGGCAGAAATTGAAATTCTAAAAATTTACTAGCCGAGGAGGGATGCATATATTCTATATTTACATCCCCCTCCAGGCATGTATCTCCCAACAGCTTCCCTACAAGTCAGACAGCTGATGTTGTCCCTCCTGTGGCAAAGACACCTGCAAGTGGTCACAGCAGCATGGAGGAGGGTTGCTGTTCTTAGCCTGAGGCCCAGAGAAACAGAGCAAGGCTTCAGTACTGCAGCTCAGAAATCCCCCCACCACAGGCTTATCCTCACATGGCCATTGACACACATAACCCTGGCCCTGCCATTCCGGGGACAGGGAGATGAAAACTCAGCTGAAAACCCACCCCTAGAGTTACAATCTAAAATCACCCACACACACATGCTCCCACAATACTGTTGCCGAAACATTTATTTTTATTTATTTATTTTGAGTAAAAAAAGGTACTGCGGTATCTAATGTTGTCATGTGCAATCAAGAACTCCTTGTATTTAATTGGTGTATTTTCTCTTATAAATTGGAAGTGTTTCTAGCTGTAGGAAGGCAGCAAGGCTGGTTTGGATATACAGAGTGTAAGAAATCCCTTTGACATCCAGGATTTCACAGTACATTCCAGTGGTACTGTTTTCTACAAAACCCTGCCTATCCTACATATATGATCCCCATTATCTCATAGGGTGACACTAGGGATTGCATAGAAAAAAGCTGTGCAGAGCAGACCTCTTGCATGAATGGGAAGACAACAGAGCATGGTGTACAGAGTGGGGCTGTAGGACAGCCCACAGCAGATTGTCACTACTGACTCTTCCATGGTTTCGGGGTTGTCTTTTCTTGCCATCCACCAGTGGTAAGAGGAGCCTTGGGGGTAAACCTTTCTCATTATGCACCAAACATATAACTAAGACTCCATGAAGTTCCTGCCTAAGATTCCTGTCTAAGACTCCCCACTTTTGTTCCCCATGAGTTCTTGGCCCAGGGCTGCATAGAGGGCTATTTAGCAAGTGGAAGCAGGGGGATGGGCTGTAAGAAGCTTTGTCTCCATTGGTCTGCTCAAGAAGAAACGGTTTCAAATTGTCCCCAAGAGAGCTGTTCCCAGGTGGTGGCTCTCAGGCACACCCAACGATTAAAGCCTTGATACCTCACATTCTCTGTCTCATTGGAGTTTAAAGTGTTTCAAATTCCACAGTTGCAAACTGGCAGAATTTAGCAGCTTTCAGCAAGTTGCTGCATTTCCTTAGTCAAAAGCAGGGTGTTTGCCTGAGAGCAGTTTATATTCCCAATCCATGGTGAGACCTACTGGATGTGGGGAAGCGTGGAGCTATTCACTGTGACTTCACATTCCATGCTGTTGGTCTGGGATGGACATTCATGTGTCCAGGAATGTGAAAAAGGGACCCAGCTGCAGCACCTTGAGGACTACAGCTGCAGCACCTTGAGGACTCCAGCTGCAGCACCCTAGATCTCAGGGCAAGATGGTCTTTGCTGCACTTTAGTGCCTTCCGGCAGCTAGAAGACAGCCTGAGCTGGAACAAGGCGCTTAGGGACTTGCCGGCTCAGCAAGAGCAGACCTTACAGATGATACCCTGCTGTTCAAACCCTGCTGCTCAAACCCAGCAGCTCAGACCCTACTGCTACGTTAAGGCAGCAGCCCCTGGTGCACATAAGACCTTCATTAGTGTCTGGGCTGCTCAAAGGGCTGATGGGAATCCAGCACCACAGCTTTACCTGAGGACTCTGAGTGGAACAGGACACAGGAGAAATCTTGCTGTGCTTAGAGCCAAACTTGGCCTCTGCAACGGGTGAAGTCCCCAGTCTCCTGATGCTGCTGTAATCCAGCAGCTGCTGAGCCTAGAGAAGTGGCATTGCCTTCTGGGGACTGGCATTCTCTAGACCCCCCAGAGAATTCAGGGGAGACATGGGAGTGGAGGCCTTGCAGGATGGAGGTCCCTCACTGCAGTGAGGTGGTGGCTGGGCTAGAGAGCCCTGAGTGGGGAAGGGAATGTGTAAATTGGAATGGGGGTTGGAATAGGTGGGTCTGCACCAGAGGGGCGGTGAGGGAAGCTGAGGGGCCTCACAGGGTGCACGGACGGAGTTCAACGGCTTATTGTACAGACACCATTCAAACAGTTTAAGAGGGGAGACAATTTGCAAGTCCACAAGATGAAAAAAAAACACACAAAAAAATAAAAACAAAAACAAAAAACAAAACAAAACAAAACAAAAAAACCCAAACAAACAAAAAAAAAAACCACCAAAAAAACCCACGTAACATTGTGGCGAAACCTCCTGCAAGCCGTACGCGGGCTCAGGCTGCCGCCTGCTGGCTGCCTGACCACAGACCACAAACCGGTTTTCCCCGGGAAAAAACCTTCTTCCAGGCGAGCCCAGTTTTTAAAGCAGGTGTCAGAGGAGTGTCCGTGCCCCCGGGCCAGGGGATGGCTGCAGCACACGCCTAATGGTACATGGATAAAACATCTGTAATCAGCCAGCAGGAGCTGCTTCTGCAGGCACGGGAATGGTCTGACAGGGTATCCCTTCATGTGCAGGTGCAATGGGAAGCAGTTTATCTGTATCCTACAGGAACTGACGGCAGTGGGTCACACAGGCTACTGCAGTCGGGTCAGCCGGATCTTAAGAATTTCATAGATAGAATCACAGATCAGTTTGGGTTGGAAGGGACTTTAAAGAACATCTAGTTCCAACCCCCTCACATGGGCAGGGGCACCTTCCACTAGACCAGGTTACTGAAAGCCCCATTCAACCTAGCCTTGAACATTGCGAGGGATGAGGCATCCACAACTTCTTTGGGCAACTCATTCCAGTGCCTCACCACTCTCATGGTAAAAAGTTTCTTCCTTGTATCTAATCTAAACCTACTCTCAGTTTGAAGCCATTCTCCCTTGTTCTATCTCTGCATGTCCATGTACAAAGTCCCTCTCCAACTCCCTTGTAGCTCCTTTGGGTACTGGAAAATGCTATTAGGTCTCCTCAGAACCTTCTCTTCTCCAAGTGGAGCAATCCCAGCTCTCTCAGCCTGTCTCCATTGAAGACGTGCTCCAGCCCTCCAGCTCCACGGAGTATCTCCATGGCTCTTCTCTGGACTCGGTCCAGCAGGTCCATGTCCTTCTTATGCTGGAGGCCCCTGAACCGGACACATCACTCCAGGTGGTTTTTACATTTGAAGGAGTCTCTTCTGGTTCAACAGAAGATGGTAGAGATTCCCACCATCAATTGGGTATTAAGTGATCATCCTGTTCAAAGATTAATTTCCCCATGTAAGCACTGCCCTATGCAAAAGATCCCAATAAATGAGGATTTTTGGGGTTGGTTTTGGGGATTTCTTTTTGTTTTGTTTTAAAGAAAACCCTCTATCCCTGAGTGTCTATGTGCCAATAACCAGGTTTTGTTTAGTGTTCAGTTTAAAGAGTTGGTTTGGGGAGTCCTTTAGAAGAAGCCTTTGCTGAAGGAAGAATGTAAATGAAGAGCTAACAGCATGGACTTTAGGAGCAGGGAACACTGTAGGAATAATGACAATCAAACAAGAAAAAAAATTCCAGATAAAATCCAGGTAAAACAGTAATTTCCTTTTTCTTTTCTTATTACATCTGCCAAAGAGGTCAGTACAAAACCCATTCAAATAAATAGACTTTTAAAGTGTCTAATCAGATAATCAGATATAGATAAACAAATTGCAATACATTCTAAGGTTATCCTCCCTTTCACCATCACCTTTACCTCCTAGGTCTCTGTAGAGCCCATGAAGAGCGACAGGCACTGACCACATCCAACTGGCCTGAGACAGGGTCAGTGCACCATGTTGTAGGGTATTCTACCTGACCAGCAAAAGACCTGGAGGTCTGCGGGAGATGTGTGTTGTAAAGACATCTCAGCTTTGGGGACTTAATTTCCAGAAATGCCACTAGCTTAGCTGGAGTCACTGGGAACTTAAAACCTGTAGCACCGAGTAAACTAGTCACTGGGACCAACTCAGGGGCATGGTCCTTTGAAGACTTGCTGAATTCTGTCACATCACTGAGCCAGTGCATACACTGAAGTAGGTTTCTTGCTAGTACTTGCTAGCAAGTAAAGGAGGAGGGAGGGTAAACATCACTATAAACACAATAAGCCACTGGACTTGTTCTGCCAGAGCTATTGAAGTGTGGTAGTTGCATCATCTGTGCACAGGATCTGTGAGGCACCTTCACTGGAACCAAAATGTTGCCCACAATTTAAGACAAACAGGAGAGAAAAGCAGCTAAATGCTATAAATTATGGGCCCAGAGATTCAGGGGCTGTGTTAGAAGTACACTGTGTCAGGAGGAGAATGGTGTAACTTTGAAATAGACTTTTTTGGATTTAGGTCTTGCTTTGGGAAAAAAAGAAAGAGACACAGACACTAGAGGACACTTGTAAAATATAGCTGGAGACTCTACAGCATGTGCAGCTTACTCTGATTAGAAGATGCTTAGAAATCATGCAGTTATGAAAGGCAAAAGTCTCAGTCTAGTTCCTGTCATGACTCAAGTGTAAACCCAGAGAAGGTTTTCTTCTCTCCTTAAGCCATGAGAGTTGCTTTTTATGCCATAAAGTTAATGTTTCTGTATTCTCTCAAAAATGACATAAACATAACCGTGTCTCAAGAAAGATAAATAACCTGCTGAGATGTCCATGGCCTTTCTTGGCACTTCTGTGCAAGAATGTGAAATTATTCACACTCATGAGTAAAACTTTAGCACTCTAACTCTGCTAGAGGACTTTTGAGAGCTTGGTACTACTTCTCTTTTGCACTTCATAACCTTTCCTTACATGGTCATGGGAAGACAATGAGATCTCACATTCTCAGCTCATGTTGAAGAGCTTCTGTGGGTAACTGCTGAGGTCTCCAGGTAGAGACAGGCAAGAAATGCCCAACGCTGCAGCCTCTGTGAGGGTCTTCAGTCTCTGAAATCTTTCAGTACTCTGAAATCTTAAATGTCTTCCAAAAGGTCTTTATTGATTATTACAGACTGATTATGTTATTTTATTTTAGGCATGTCAGACTAAGTATATAGCAGTGTTCTGTCCTGTTATTTGCTGCATATGAAAGTCTTTATAGCTTCCTTTTTTAGTTATGAGCAAGACAGTAGGAAGAGGTTGATTAGCTAACCCTATATTTTGAATTGGTTAAAATAAGCCTGGTTAATTTCTGCTTTGTTTCAGAATTAAAAATCAGGATAACAAGTGGAAAAGGAATATCTTTACTGGGCTGGGGAGTTTATTAGCTTTATACCCATATTTTTCTAATAAATATTACATGTTCTTAACAAATTGTTCTTCAGACATTCAAGCTGAACACCAAGCTCCTTAAAACAAAGTGCAAGAAAAAAATGTGTCATTGCCTCCCAAACCACACACCTAGACGATTGTTATTCCCACAGTGTCAGTTGTTCTTATGTTTAACTTGATAAACTGCAGGTGCTTGAAATTGCTGCAGCCAAAATACTGATACACAATAAGGGTTCATGTCACATTTTTCCTGTCTGCTTTTAGCCTAAATTTACTTCATAGAAAAGGTGATGAAAAGGAGTCTCTTTGCACAAAGGAATTAGAGCCTCCATATGTCTTGGCAACTGTACCATGGAAAAAAGGTACTGGCAACAGGTGCAGAAGAGCAGAGTTCACGATATTGCTGGTTTCCCATGCAAATGAAGGTAACAGTGGGATAGACTTGAAATTTTCAGCTCTCCTCTTTGCCCTAGTATTATCATGCCTTTGGTTTGTGAAATGCCCATTGGTGCAGCAACTATTTCAAGTGGTAAACAAAGCCGCATACTACTTTTGATTATATAATTATACTTTTGAAAATGGATGTAAAATTTCCATAGCCTGATAATATGGCTGGAGTTTTTACTTCACTGCAGGTAAAAAAACCCATGATTTTTTGACGCCAACCATAATACATCCAAGATAATTAAACCAAAGAGGGGACATTAAAGGAGAAAGGTAAGTATTTTACACAGATTCATTTCCATATTCAGTGCTCCAAGAATGTTGCAGGTTTTGTTTCCTTTTTAAAAAAAAAATTGCTTTATATATTTAATTTTTTCCCCTTCCTGTACTAAACAGTTTCATGGCTATATTCAGAAATTAATTATCACCACAGGACAAAACTATTTCCTGTTCTACATTTATTTTTGCTATGAATGAAAAAATAATATTCTTCTGAGACAGTCATGGCAAAAAACAAAGCATTCCAGAAGCCAGACAGTGACCCTGTAAATGGACGTAGCTGTACTGATTTCAGGCATCAACAGTACTTCTTCATTCCAGACAGCCAAAGGGATTTGGTTCTGTTCCTATCAGATTTTGCTTTGATTTTAGCCAGGATGGGGTCAGACCTGATTGAGCTAATAAATCTGTTTGGATTAGAAATTCCAGTGGTATTCTAATAATCTGTTCTGGTATAAATCAAAAACAGACTGAGCCTACATTGAGTAAGCAAGGGTGAAAATGAAAACAGACACATTTATATCTTTCTTTTCTGGATTTGGTCACTCTGTTAGCACCCTCCAGCTGAACAGAGCTTTTTACCTTCCTCATTGCAAATGAACCTGCTTTTATATACATTCATACTTCTTAGATGCAAATGTTCATGCAAGAGAAGGAAACACAGCATCCTCAATGAAAACTGGTGTGTTGTTGAGGTCACTGGTTCATGTTATAGTCCTGAAAAATTCATTAACTCCTCTCTCAGCTTTAAAGCATTCTTACGAAACCAAGAAGCTGAAAACACTTAATATGGCATGTAGATTTGTGAAGCTGGCAGCTTTCTGGAGTGTTAAAGCTTATGAAAATCCAAATCCAAGCTAAAATGTATGGAATGTGAGCCTTGCCTTAGGGCTTTATCCAAAATACACTGAGGCTAGGGAGAGTCTTTCCTCTGACTTCACTCAGCTTTGGATCGAGCCTTTCAAAGATGTAAAACAGAGGCTTGAAATGCTTAGATTGTGGATGAGGTTTGGTTGCAAAAAGGAATTGTCCAAGTTCAAGACTCGAAGGGGAAGCCTCAGTGATGGAATCTCAGGGCCAGAAGGTCAAAATCACACTGAGAAATTGCACCCTTCGTGTTGGCAAGCTGGCAGCATGAGCAGAGGAAATGTGAGAAGGGAAGAACACCAGAGCAGCCCCAACCCACAGTATGAGTAGATGTGTTGAGACTGATATATTTCCACTTTCTGTGACTGTTTCCTGCCTATCACAGTTTTCCTCCTCCCTCACCCATGGCCAACACTCTTCTCATGTTGATGGGAATGTGATTATTTTATTTAGGTGAATTGTGAATTATTTTATTTAGGTATCCCTGCTTCAAATTTAGCAGAGAAGCAGAACTTTAATACCACAGTAAATAGGGAGAGCAATAAAATCTCTGAAGTGCTCAAGCAATTTAAATGTTCCAGCAACTGGGGATTGCTTTAAGCATTTAAGGGGAGGGGGTGAAGCCACAGCCTAGCAGCTGCTGGAGATAGGATGGAATTTTCTATTCCCTGCTTTACATTTAAGTTTGTCTCAGGACTAAGGTATACCTTGTCTGCCAAATAACATTTTTCCATCAGATTTCATTCAGCAAAGCTATAAATTATTTTGGTACTTCAAGGAAATACATTATTGTAAGAACAGGAACAACCTCTGCTCATCAAAATGCTCAGCCTATGTGTGAGAGCACACCCGAGTGAGTTTTCCTGAAATGGGGAATGAGGGTGGCCTCTCTGTTCAGATTATCTGAAGCAAGCTGCCCCCAGCGAGTGATTGTGTTTGTTGGCGCTCACGGGAGACAGTGCGCTCCTGGGCAGAAAGTTCACTGCACACGAGCGTCATTAACGAGCCCTTCTGCGAGTCATTTCAAGTCTCCAGAAGGTCTGCAGCAAGAATGCATTTCTGAAGCAGCTGCTTAAAGATCTGAGGGAAACTTGGCTGGAAGAACAGCCACATGATCCTCCAGCCCCTCGAGTATTTTTGGCTTTCAGACATTAAGTCCAACGTGACATGACAGCCTTACACAACCAAAACCTTACTATCAACCAAGAGAGTAAGTGACAGCTAAACAGAGAGGGGAAGGAGATGTGCACCCACCTTTCCCTTTCTTTATTTATTCTTATAAGCTTTTTAGCCTCTAACTGTTTGGGTGGAAGTAAAAACATCCCACAGTGCCCTGGCTGTGGCGCAGAGGAGCACACCAGCTGCCAGCAAGTTGTCCTGAGCATGTGTGAGCACTGTGAACATCTTGTATCAGGGCAGACCTACAGACACAGACAGCTCTGGGCTTTTGAAAAGGTTGGATGAGTTTGTTTTATCTCTAGCTCTAGCCCTCCATCATCACACTATCCCTTTAAAAATACCTATTGGAATATAGCCCCTGAAAAATATAATTTGCAGGTTATAGAGCTCAAGAGACGGCTGGAAGAAACTATTACCTTGCCGTGTGACAATTGGTGTCACTCTGCTCTTAGTCCCTATCCTTATATTCTGGAGATGATACCCTCTTCCCACTGTGGGACACAGGTACAAATAAGGGGAAAGGAAATAAAACTGTAGGGCCTGACACTCACGCTAATGGCTTTACTCCCAACCATGCAGTTAGAGCTAGATACATTTGCACTTACTCTAAATCCTATTTGCACAGTCAAAGTGGTGTAAATGAATGCTAGAGTTGGTGGGAATAAGGATTACTATCTTCAAAGAGATAAAATGATCTCTCTAAAGTTCACAGAATACAGATTTTTCTTTATCTGATACAATTTGGAAATCTTACCCTAGCAGTGATAAGAAAGTGGAAGACAATGACTAGATAATTTTTTGCATCCCAAAGTCTTTAATTTAATCATGGATCACTCTTCAGGAGATTTAAAAATATTATGTACTTTTCAAAGATATGTATGAATCTCACATCAAACTATACTTTGATGTGAGATACTTGTCTCTTTTGCTTCATACACGATCATTGCTAGAGTATGGATAATTGTTAGACAAAATAGTCTTCTTTGGATTTATCAAAGTTCACAAAAATTTCCTCATAGCAGAAATAGTTCTGAGTTAACAGAGCAACAAAGAATTCTAAATAATTAACTTTTTCTGACAGCCAAGTAGTCAGTATTTTAAAACAAAATATCAGTTATTTGAAAGTAAATTGCATCTCTTTGATGCTTAGAATTGCAGCTCAACTGATGTATTGCTTAGTACTGTCCAAAATTCTTTGAAAGTGTTCATGAAATGTGTTGCACCCAAAATGATAAATCCTTTTTGTTTTGTTTTGGGGTTTTTTTTGTGGTACTTTAAAGGAGTCTGCAGGTAAACGCAGAATAATCTGATTACCAACAAAATTAATTAGTTTCTCATCTTTTCATTAAAGCCAAAAAGTTGGAGCTCTGGTTTAATTTCTAGAGCAGAGAATAATACGTGGCTAAACAAAACCAATACATGTGAAGAGGGGAAAAGCTGTCTACAATCTGTGAATGACTGATAAACATATGTAACTCATTTTTAAAAGAAAACATACCTTTGTTCCTTTCAAAATTTAAGGAAAAACAGTAACAACTGTTTAGCCCAAGTATTTCTGGAACCGATGTGAGAAGTTTCTCTTTGAGAACGCAGACTCCTTTATTTAGGGTTACATGTCCCAAAATTCTTGAGATACCTTTGCTTAATGGTCAGAAATGTCATTTGAATTTTTATGGCTGTCAACTGTTTTTAAGGCAGCATCTGGGCCCATTCAGGGAAAATATCTCTGCAAACAGACCCATGCAAATAATAGGTCCAGGAACAAGGACTAAAGTCTATTTACAGAAAAAAAAAAAAAGAAGCTGTATAGCAAAGAGCTGTGGCCCTGCAAAATGGCCCAGCATTTAACAGACAAAGCAGGGCTACAATCTCCTGCACTACAAAGCGAAAGGACAAATACAATTCTTGAAGGTGTAGGCGGGTAAGAATTGAGATTGGCTTTTTCCCTCCATTAAGAATTTGTTACCTACCAAGTGCTGGGTAAAGTTCCGGGCCTCCCCTTTTGGAATAGAATTTGGAAGGAGGGAGGCAGTATAGTAATAAAAACCTCCATGAAAATAATTCAAGGGCTAGAGAAATGCCATGCCGCAAGAGAGATTGAAGGTGTTCCATCTGTTCCCATTTTGGAAAGAAAAAAAAGGAAGATGGAGCAATGACTCCTTTACTGGGCCACCTTCCCAGAGACAAAATATCTGGTTCTAAAGGGCTCTTGAACTTAGTGGAAAAGGCATGACACAAAGAGAAGGCTGGAAGCTGAAGCCAAATAAATTCAAACAGGAGATACAGCCTGATTTTTATTACTTTTTTTTTAAGTCATCACACTGATTAAGTGCTGAAACAAACTACTGAGGACAGCAGCCTGGCAGTGTCTCCTGGACTGCAGCTATCAGTGGGACATCTGCTTAGACAAGGCATGAATCTCAGTCCAACACCTGGAAAACTGGCTGAAATGTGCAAATGTGCGATAAGAATGTTAGAGACGGAGTCAAGATTCCCCCTCGAGCCCCAAAGGCTATGAAAGTCTAACTGTACAGATTTCCTTTCGGTTCACGATCTCAAATTCATTTGAGGTTAATTTTCCAGCTCAGGAAATAAATCAGTCTCAGTATCAACTGGAATTTGGTTTTTTAGACCTTGGCTTTGCAGATTTTTGATAGCGATGAGGGAAAACAGAAATGGTTATCACAGTAGAGAAAAGTCGTTTCAAAAATCCTTGCGGTAATCTGTTCCTTTTGGACCTATAGAGCCTTAGGAGGCTTAGGTGAAAAAAAAAGCATCTAGTTACTGAGATTTTCTTTTTACGTTTTCATGTTTTAAAAGCAATGCTTTTGCCAGCAATTTTCATTGAATACTGTTATTTATAGAGCCACTCAGCAATGAAATAGGAAGCTGTAATCACACTCTACATGTTTCGGCAGCCCTTGAGATGGGCTGAATGTCTGAGAGGTACTGTATTCAGACTATCTTTTTTCCCTTTCTTAATAATAATAAAAAAAAAGATAATAAAAATCTGTCTTCAGAATTTCTCTATAAAAGGGGAGAACTCATTAGCTGAGAGACACACAAAATGCAGAGAGCTTATTATTCGTTTGTGATGAAGATACCAAGTTTAGCCAGACATTGTATTTCAATTGGATTTTCCAGCAGTAAAAGCAAAATGAACCCTCCAAGGGAGGAGAGGAATGACTCTGCTCTTTCGTTTTGAGCCCCTGTGGCCAGAAGGATGTCTCTGGGTCTTTGATCCCCATGATTTCAGCCCCAGTGGATCAGCTCGTTCACCCTCGGGGGTGAGCCCCTCCTGCGGCTGCTGCTGCTGCTGCTGCTGCTGCTGCTGCTGAATGCTGGTGTCCTGCAGCCTCCCCTCCCACCCCCAGGCTGATGAACCAGCAGAAATGCCTTCCAATAGGTCATGCCAGAGAGGGACTTAGTTACGTGCTCCTCTTGTCAGCCCAACTCTTGTTTCAAAACTGAAAGGCCTCAGGCCCTGTTTCTCTTGGGAAGCTGCTAAAAGGGACCCTTGTGCCCAAGGGGATTTCCCTGGGCTTGGTGGGACCCTCAGGCATAAGTGCCTGGGCAGCCTCTCTTGTCCAGGTGGGGTACCACCCAGCACCCACAGGTGCACAGATGCTGTACTGCAGCTCAAGTAGGACCTGCCCACCAGCCTTGCAGAGGATGTCACTGACTCATGCTGTGGTTTTAATTCTCTGCGTGGCATAATAAGGGGTTCTAGAAAACGAATGTAGGGTGGCTTTTCTTCCACTCAGAGTATGGGTAAAAAGCTCATGGCAATCTGCTTTCTCATGTAACTTTAACGTCTTTTTCCCTTTCAAAGACATAGACAACGAGATCAAGTGTTCCCTCAGCAAGTTTGCAGATGGCACAAAGTTGAGCAGTGCAGGTAACGCAACAAAAGGAAGAGATGTCATCCAGGGGAACCTGGGCAAAGCTTGAGAAGTGGGCCGTAAGAACATCGTGAATTTCAACTAGTCCAAGTGTAAGGTGCTGCACCTAGATCCGAGCAGTCCCAGATGTGAGGACAGACTGCGAGAAGAAGTCATTGAGAGCAGCCCTGTAGAGAAGGACTTGCAGGTTCTGGTGGACAAAAAGCTGGACACGACCCAGCAATGTGCACTTGCAACCCAGAAAGCCAATTGTGTCCTGGGCTGCATCAAAATCAGCATGGCCAGCAGGGCAAGGGAGGTGATTCTGCCCCTCTGCTCTGCTCTGGTGTGATCCCAGCTGGAGTGCTGTGCCCAGCTCTGGGGTACCCAGGACAAGACAGACATGGATGTGTTGGAGCAAGTCCAGAGGAAGCCACAAAAATGATCAGAGGAGCAGCTCTCCTCTGAAGTCAGTCTGAAAAAGTTGGGGTTGTTCAGCCTGGAGAAGACTTTGGAGAGGCCTTATAGCACCTTCCGCTACTTAAAGGGAGGTTATAAAATGGAGAGGGACTTTTTACACATGATAGAGACAGGACAAGGGAGAATGGTTTTACACTAAAACCACTAAGCTTCATTGTGTTTTCTGCATGTGTGCAAATGAATTGGTTTGATATTTAATTTGGACTGTTTAGGTTAGTGAAGCTGAAGCATGTATGTCATGACAGAGTTGAGTCTCAAGCCCGCTTATGCTATAAACAATAAGGTAAGAAAGAGATGCAAAGAGGTGCTATGAGGAACAGGGAGAGGGAATGGAGAAAAAAGAGTGACTGCTGACATCCTGTCCTGGGTTGCAGTGTATTCTATTACCATCCCCATCAGCTGTTGAAATCAGGTGGGGCAGTGTTTCCTTGCCTCCTCCCCCCAGACTATCTTTCTGTTAATTGCCCATCATTGTCCTGCCGCCTGACTCAGAGATAACTCCCTCCGGACTATCTTCTGTTAATGAGCCTAATCAACACTTTGCCTCATGACTCGTTACCCCATTGTGAGATGCTCCACCCAGAGGGAGGAACCAAGCATCCCATCGTGGATATAATCTGAGGCTGAACACCAGAGACACCGGCTTCCCACTGGATTTCCAGAGGACAGGAGCTACACAGCCACCACTGGACTTCCTGAGGAAGAGCAGACTGTTTTACTACAGGATCACTGCTTCAGAGGACTGCAGCCACCATTCTACCAGACTGCTACCACCACCCTGCCTAACAGGGTGTCAGGTTGTACCTTGACTCTGTCAATTTGACGGTGTTTTTTCTTTTACCTTTTTTCCCCTTTTCTTTAATTTCCATTAAATTGTTATTCTGACTTGGTGCCTCCCACTGGTTTGTTTTTCAAACTAGCACACATCCTCAATCATATAATCTTCAGTAAATGCAGGAGTTTCATCAGGATCTTATTGGACATGGCACTCAGGATGATTTCCTTACCACTTACCTTACCAAATACACTCTAGCACTTGAACAGCCAAGAAAAGGACCAAGTATGAAATCAGATGTACAGAAAATGTTAGCAGAATAGTGTATTCTCATTACATTAATGACCACACAACCTTTATAAAGATACACACTCTGACATTATAACCTTCACATATTGGGCACATATGGGTGATAGAATGTGGGTACACGACACCAAAGATGTCCCATGCTGGCTGGGAAGACATGACCAAGTGATGCACAAATTAGTACTTACCTGCTGAGAATTTCCTTGAAAACAGAAAAAGGAGTGTATGAGTGTCTTCTGATACACCAGCTCCCTGCTCAACATCAAACCAAGTTAGGTGTGATTGTATGTTAAGTTGTTCTAGTTTTTTGATGACCAGTTCCATTTAGATTATTGAGAGACTTTCTGGCCTCTAGCTAAAGCATCCAGTGCCACTGCAAAGGAAAGTTTGCCTGGTTTCAGGGTTTCAGAGACTTTGGTATTTAATCAGGAGTTGAAACCTCAACTGCATTTGAGTGCATCACAAACAGAGAGTGTAACACAGAAGCAAAAAACTGATGTCAACAAGGCCAAAGAGAGATATTAGACAACTGACCTAGTAAGAAGAGAAGTACACCATTTGTTCTGGGCTGGAAAAACACCAGGGGGAGTCAGGAACAGAAGCACATTACAATATCTCATATATCACATTGCACCGGCTTTGTTGTTCCAAATAGTAATAAAAGAAGACAAAAGTACTCCCTGAGCCATCTGTGACTACATCTGTGTTAGTAATTGGTGTGGCACAGTAGGAATGAATCTGTAGGGTGAAGGACTGGTGCTGAAGACCTAAATTGTACACTATTTACGTCTCAGAAGGCTTTAATGTAGACTGGCCCTTGTGTGGTCCCATGGACCCAGCAGCAGTGAGAGCACATCTCTTGGTTAAATCTCAGCTGAAAGTAAAGCTTGTGCACTGTGATACTGTTCCCCTACACAAATTAAAGAACAGCACAGGGAGGTGCTGTGGAGGTTTGGTTCAGACACACACTTCTAATCCACCTTCCAGTGTGCCCAGCAGGACTGGAACTGGCATCCACGAGTAGTCATAGAAAATGGAGGAAAGGAAAATGTGTGAAAAATTAGCACCCACATCCCAAAGAGAAAAATCTACAAAGACAAACTTGCAACTATAGATACCACTAGTTAAGAACTCCTGAATAACTGTCCTCAAGGATGGATTGAGACAAGTCATCCTGTCCAACCTGGCAGATCCAGATAGAAGTGCCATGGATGGTGTGAAAAAGTTCACTGCTTAGTGGGTTTGGGGAGCTAACAAGGACAATGCACAAAAAACATGAAGGATTAAAAAAAGAAAATTCTTTACTACATGGTACTTTGAAAAAACCCACATTAGATTATTCATTGATATCAAAGCCCATAATGTTCGTTGAAATTACTCAGATTCCTCCTTGAGAAGAAGATGTTACAGCATTGTACAACACTCAGGAGGAAAGGAATGCTCCCTAACAGCCTGACATGAAATGCTAACACATCACAGGTCACCAAGGTTACAGCCATAGAGCAAAAGCCCTTAGATTCTTGAATAAGAGTTCTAACTGTAAGTGGTTGTGTGTGATTGTTATATCTATTTTTTTTCAAAGATGCTTCTCTGAGTCTAAATTCACATTTTCTTGTTTTAAACTCCATTCATTTTCTGTTTTTTTATTTTTACTCAGCTAGGAAAATTGCTTGGAGGCAGGCAGAAGCATGATACACTAGCTGCTGCCCAAACTTGCATATGAACTTAAAAGCCTGCAGCTGAACAAAACAACAAATACACAATGACACAAGAAACTCTCCTTTCATTCCTTTCCTCCATTGAAATAGTTGCAAAAATATTTCTACTCCAGAACATGTACATTAGATTGGAAGACAGTCATTAGGATACGTGATCTGTGAGGATGCAGTGTGTGGAGGAAGAACCACAGCACTGCTGCCAAAATGCAGGAAGATTAAAGTTAAGGCTCTACTCAGCAAATCTGCTCATAGACATCTAAGGCCATACTTAGGGACTGGCCATCCCAGAACAGCTCAGAGCTACATCCCCTCTGCCCTAAATCTCATGTCCTGCCTTCCCCAGTCTACAAAGTCTTGTAGCTCCTGACCAGGTAGCTTTGTTCTCTGCAGTCCCTGTTGGACTTCCAGGGCAAAAACATGCCCAGACACCTGCTGACCCTGTGAAAATACCAACTATCCACAACTTCCTGCTGCAAGGAGCTCCTGACCCATGACACTTCATTGTAAGTGGTACTTTATTAGAATAAGGTTTTTCCTAGACAACTGCAAATATTCTGGTTAAAAACAAACTGAAAGAAAGACTCTAAAGTATCAGGAAGACCAAGGGTTCATTGGAAATACAGGGAAGCTGGGTTAAAATCTCTGGTCTAAAACTAGATTTGTGTTTGAATGTCCCACCAGACCAGCATTTGACTTGATGTTGGATAGTCTACTGCTGATATGTACCAGCACAAGCTGTTTGAGCTATACCAGTTTCTGCAAACTGGTTGACCATACCATTTCTGTTTATGTCTTGGTTCAGAGAAAAGGACACTTGTCAGCCTGTGGTTATGGCACTAATTTCCTGTGGGTAAGATGAAGCTTGAAATTTCTTTCTTCCCTGTTTGTGTATCTCAAGGCCTAGCTCAGCACCACCACCAGACTGTCCTTCAGGGAATCTTCATGGTGCCTCCTATTTCTGAATTCTTTATTTCATCTCGACACCAATGGCAAATGTTTCTGAAGTGTCACAGTGTCTGAGGACCAGGAACCTAATCCCCTGTCTCAAAGGGTTTAGGCAGAAACACGTGTCTCCTTATCAATTCACAAGGTCAGTTTTCAAAGCTAATACAGGTTCTTATTTTATCAAGAAACTCCTGAAAAATTTATTCTTCACCCCATCTCCACAAGCCACCACGTGAAACTATACCACAGGCATGCCAGGCAAGGGCCAGACACCATCACACGCGAGAACAGTCAGAGCACTTGGCTGACTGATGCTCACCCCCCTCAGCTGACCAGCCAGACTGTTATGTAAAATTCCTCAGAGAGCAGTGAGGCATTC
>NW_008236973.1:5386081-5386559 GCF_000691975.1 Corvus brachyrhynchos | reverse complement strand
GAAATAGCTGCTGTGGGAGGATGTGGGAATCTACAAACAGACCCCTACTTCCCCACATGCTTACTGAAACCTCCCCTGGTTCCCTGTCCTGCCAGAGCCTCCCTCAGGCTGCTGCATGAAGAGCCATTTGTGGGCAGTGAGTTTGTCCAGCTCAGATAAAAGATAACTGTCCACCGCTGGCTATAGTTGAGCACTTTCTTTTCTGTGCTTCTTAGCTTCTTCGTGTAACACTCCAGGAAAAAGAATTTAAATGAGAAATTATATCTGCTGGGTGATACACAGGTTTCTATATTAAACTAGCCCCATTCAGTGCACTACGAAATTTTAAAGTGAAGCAAGGGCATACAAGCACAAGACTGCCAAATTTGAAATTCGGCCGGCCCGAGGAGGCGGCGTCCCGCGAGGCCCGTGGGCAGCGAGGCGTTCCCTTTCCCGGGGGAAGGGCGGGGAAGGGCGGCCCGTGGCGGGCGGGGGGGCA
>NW_008236973.1:5286898-5385895 GCF_000691975.1 Corvus brachyrhynchos | reverse complement strand
CTACCTCGCCAATTTTCAGAAGCTTTAGCTTTGAGGCACTCAGCTGTCTGTCCATATATATTCCAAGGCTAATTTGTGGGTTTTTTTCCAACTGCAGTGATATTTGTATTCAAAGATCTGTAATTAACCCCTGGCCATTCACAACTGGCAGGTAAAATTCTACCTGCTACTGGCGAGACAGAGCAAGAAAGATTAATTACCCAATAAGGAAATTAGAAGATAATTAACAGAGATTTGCAAAGATACATTTTGTCCTTGAAAAGGTAAAAGAAAACGTATTGCTGGAGCTACCAAACAGGTAGAAACCATTTTTGCTCTAAACAGCCCCTTAACCACAAATCTTCCTGTATTCATTTCTAAATACAAATGGCAAATATTCAGAAGTGCTTTGAGTGAACATTACTGATGATGAACACTGCTGATGATAAGCGATACTGCTTTGACAAATATTTCTGCCTCCAGAGCTCTGATTAGACTGATCAAAGCAAATTTCTAAATTACTCATGTATCATGAGATCTCCACAGTTTTGTGGAATTCATGGCACCTGAATTGTACAAGGAACTAAAACTAGAGATCAAAATTAACAGACACAGCTTGTAAAGATAAAGCACTAGAGACAGGCATACAAACACTAAAATGGCTCCTTCATAATCATACAATTATTGGATGCTGTCTCTACAGATGAAGAAATATTGCCTTAATTATGCTTATGCCTACAGACTATGATTAATGTCTGATTTAAGAGAGGCTGTAGTTTAAGAGCAGTAATAGTTTGTCAGCTAGATCCTGAACAGTTGCATCATCTCTCCAATTTATACGTAGTGTATCTTCTGGCATTTTTCACCTTGTACCTGCTCTGTTACCAAGAAAATGGAAAAATCTCAAATATTTCTTATGCTTGTGTTATGAACTAAATATAGTTTTCACAAAGCAGTTTACCCAATACAGCTGTTCTGATCAAAAAGCAAATTGAAAACTTATAAAACTAAAGTCATAACAAAAATGCATTTCTAGGATAAGCAATTACAAAATGCTATATTTCTTTACTTCTCTGAAAGAGAACCTCTTTCAGAGGAAAAATCACCCATAAATGCCCTTTGAGGGTGTTCAAGAAATACTGGTGCCAAATGTCACACTTATATTTCTGCTTTGATTTAGTTTCACACAAACCAGTAAACTTCCCAGCACCCCCACTAAAGCAGCTCCCTCATGGTGCAGCTGGAACTGCTCTTCGCTGCACTCACCCTGCTGCTGCTCCTCGCAGAGCACAAAATACATCCCAGCTGTGTCTCTCACCCTATGAGACAGCTGCTTCCCTGCACAGTAATTAACAAATCCATGATAATAACAAATCCACAAATCCAAAAGTCATGTAACTGTATTGGCTTGGTGACACTGGACTGGGATGAAAATATATATTTCAAGTCCTCCTGGTCTCAGATAAAAATATAAGATTTTTAACAAATTATCACATGAACAAAAGAAAGTATTACACAATTTGATTCAAAGCCTGAGAGCAGAGCAAGCCTCTGGTTTTGGGTCAGCCTGGGAGCACCCCAGCATGAGCAAGTCCCTCTCCTTTATACTTGACTAAACATTTCTCAGGAGTCATTATATCAGCTGGGGAAAAGCAATGGCAGCACTTCTAATCCTGCTAGAAAAGAGTGCCCTGTAGGCCACCTCTGTGAGGCTGCTGAGAACTGCAGCCCAGCTGTGGCATTAGCTGAATGAGGCTCTACCTCATTTCCCAAATCCAAATCTCTGGTGGCTCAGCTGCAAGCTGCAGCACCACAGCAATATCAACAGAAAGCAGGTTTATTGGGTCTGAGCAGAATTCAATAGCTGGGAACCAGTGGGGGAACAAAAAAAAAACAAAAACAAAAACAAAAGGAAACCATCCCTGCTGTCCCTTTGTGTGAAGCAACCAGAAAGACCATAGACCAGTCTATTAAAAAAGAATAATCAGTGCTGTTGTCAATTTAGAAGTTGCAAGTTGTAAGACTCATTATTCCAAGATTCTTTATTTAATTAGAAAAGGAATGTAGCAGATGCGTTCTCTATGTTACATTAAACTAATAATTGAAATGATATGTGTAAAAGAGGTGAAGTTTTCTGCTACAAGCACTTTGATGTCAGAGGAGAGAAATGGTTAGAGGAGACTTCAAGCGTGGCATCCACAGAGTGTGCTGGCAGTGCTATAGATCAAATAAATGCAACAATAATTACCCCTCCCAAAAGAGTAAAAATTTGCATGAGTTTATGCAAATTCGCAAAGGCAATGAGCATCAAATGAGACCTCTACAGTGCTGAGCCAACTGACGCTGCAAGCCTCTGAAGTGACATATCACCATGAAAGAAGATAAGGCCATCTGCTGTCAAGGGGTGGAGGGGGAGAGGGGTGGTGGAGATGGCTAGGGAATGGCAAGCATACTAAAAAAACCTGTGGAGGACAGATGTCTCCATGCCCTCCTTTGTCCTGTGTCATGTACCTAAGGAGAGGCTTTTATGAAACTTCAGTAGCCCCCCTGGACCTTTTGCACTTTCAGATGCTCCATTTTAAAAGCCACCTTCTCTGACGGAGAAGTCCAGAGCCCCAGAAATCCCCACTGTGGCGGTTGCTACCAATTATCAAGGACTCCTCTTCAGTACCTGTTTTATTCTTATATATAGCACAGACCTGGTACATAAACCCATTGAATGCTGCAGAAGGATTTTTGCCAGCCTACAACTTCTTTTGATTGGTGCCATGAAGATGCTTTCAAAACAAGCTGATGCGTGCAAGAAAAAGTCATTCATCAACCAGAAGATACTGTACCCTGCATGGAAGCATCCATTCGTTTGCTGAACAGGAACACAACTTTTATTTCATTCCAGGCTATCTTTACTCATTGAAAAAGACACCCCTTTCTCTGCTCTCTTTGATAGAAGAATGATGGGTGCAGTCATATTTCTGCAAGACATGCAATTTTTTCAACAAGGCCACCAGATCAGGGCTAAAGCATGGAAAACATAAAAACCCAGATGTTGGTTTATGGCTGAATACATTTTTATGGTCAGCATATCTTAGACTGAATGGATGGTTTTGACAACAACTATGCAGCTTTTTTACTCGACACTGAACAGTTTTTCTTTTTTCAGGCAAATTAAAATATCAGTGCGTTCACTCCTCTTTTCTGTTTGATCTGTTCCTAACTGGACACAGAGATTTTAAAGCAACTGATGATCCTACAGTGACCACATTAAAAAAAGTAAACATCTGCCAACCATTACCACAAAGCTTTCTGAGGCTTCTGAGATAATGTTCAACTTGTCCCTGCTCAGAGCAATGACGCATAGAGTGTGCCTGTTGGAAACAGCAGGGTTATTGCAGTATTCTGTCTCCTTTGCCCAAAAATTGTAGAAAAGCTCATCTAACCTTTGCCACACAGATTTCAGCAATTTTCTTTTCTAAGTAGGACAGGCTGACAGGGTTTTGTAAAGCTCTTACAGAAGAAACCAGGTCATCACTGTATTGATAGGCAAACTTCATTGCACTATCAACACATGTCAAGAACAATATTAACTCTTGTCTCAGTTCCAATTTTCCCCCTTTGTTTTTAATTGAATGAAATAAGCAGAAATTAATACAGTTCCTACCTTTTTGCTAAAAAATATACTGGCTATGTGGCTATTCTAAAAAAATGTACAAAAGTAATTTAGCAAAATCCCAGCAGTTTAATCTATTATGTGAAAGAGCAATGGCCAAATCTTAACAATATGAGCCTGAAGGCTTTCTGCTGTAACAGGATTTAGCAATAACTTTTAATTGGCAGTTCAAAGTTAATCCACAAGGGAAAATGTGATCTGGCAAAAGCACTCACTCACAGAATGAAAAAAAAAAAGAAAAAAAAACCAACCCACAACTGTGGGATTTTTTTCCTTAGTAATTTTGCAGCTATTGTTATTGGGAGGCATTATAGAAATAATTGCTGCCTTGTCTCAGTCTAACAAGGCTCTTCTTCTGTGACACATTTTATTCCTTCTGTACTTAATTTCTCTACCAATGAAAAAGAGGGCAAAAGTTTAATTTTTTCAGTTCTCATAGTATATATATATATATATATATTTATAGATATATATAGCTTTATTTAACATACCTTCTGAAGGAAAAATCATAAACAAATCCCTTAGACTAATATTCTTCTCTTCCTTTTTTCTCCCTTGACATCAGGCCACAAGCCTGAATTTTTTTTGTTTCTACTCAAACAGCATCTAAAATGTTTGCAGTGAGGAACCACTTCTCCTCCTACATTTAGCCTAGCAAAAGCCCATAACAGACAACTTTTCTGGATCGTACTCACTGGGATCTGTTCAGCTCTAAATTTCAGCAATTCTGCCATCCGTGGTTTGTCTTCTTCATTCCAGTGAAGTTTCAGACTAACTCATGGTGTCCTTCTTAACAAAGACAACATAAGGGCGCCTCAAGAGAGAACTGTTGAGGTCCAAACCAGCCTCCCACCATTCGACCAAATTCTGCATTGGAAGCTGAGCTTTTGGCAGCTTATGGCAGTTGCCCTCATGGAAATACTAGGAATTCTGATGGCAGCATGTGAGAAGACCAACTATTTTTGTGAGAGTTCAGAAAGCAAATAAGTGTCTGTGTTCCATCTATGACTGTATTAAGAAATACAGAATGTTTCCTACATGTTAGCTGAACAACTCTCGAAAGTTGCAGCTCTTCAACATCTATTTCATATGAGTTATAGATTTTATTTTGAAAAAATATACATACAAACATTCCCCATAAAATAGTTTATAACTACATTTAAGTGACTGATCCCCTGACTTCTCACCTTAAGTTTCATTGAAAAGCAAACATCCACAGCTAATTTGTAAAACCTCAAGCTCTGGGGAAGTAGGGCAGTTTTACCCTCTTACACTTTCAGCCAAAGCAGGGCTGAGCAGAACAGACCAGCCCATTGTTGGTCTGCAGACTGCTCCCTTGCTGGCAAACTACTTCAGCAAGGTGACTGGAAAAATCACAACAGCTTGTCACAAATACAGCCAACATGAGTAAAATCCATGAAAAGGAATACTTCAGAAAAGTGATTCAATTTTTATTAAGTCATTGTACCTGAGAGATGCATTCATCCACATCAATGTGTTATCTCCAAACACAGATCTAAATAAAGTTTTTAAACATGAAGCTTCATGTTTTACAGAACATCTAGTCCAAAAACTAAGCCTGAACTTCTTCTCTTATACATAAATTGAGTAGGAAGGGTAACAATAATATATATGAACAATAGCAAGAAGTTTGAGTCCCTAAAGAATCTGCTATCTAAAATAAATTAAAACAATCTTTTAAATATTAAATATCCTAGGAAAGGTTAATTTTTGAGACAATGTAAAGGTGAATAGGAACACAACTAAAACAAATTTGAATATAACATATACTCCATGTGTCTCATTGATGTTTTAAAATACTGAACACTAAGGTACACATAAATCCTGTCCAGAGACCCTGCACTAATTGCAAAGTTTGATCAACTTTTAACATGAAATATTTCATTGCACATATTAACAGTTATCCTCACAAAATAACAGAACTGCATTAAACTAGTCTAGGAAACATTTCATGTAGAAAAATTGCATTTTACCTGCTCTTCTGAAGAATTCTTGAAGAGCTTCTTTTGTTTGGAAAGAAAAACCTAAAAAAACTGAAAAAAAAAAAAAAGATGCACAGATGTCAAAAATAAAAGACTTGGTTCAGCTGAGGGAGGAGGGAGATGCCCCTCACTTTCTGAAAAGAGAGTTTATTTGAGTAAATGACTTTGTCACTGTGGAATCCATCTCAGTTCTTTGTAGTAAGCATCTCTGGATGGGGAGAGAGTGACATTGCATTCTCTGCACACTCATAAATGAAGCAGGAATTCCCAGATTTGCCATCATGTGATTTCAGTGAGGAACTAGAACTCGACTTTCTCCCAGCACCCGTTACTCTCTGCCCAAACACAGCTCTTCCAAAGCCTGAGATGGCCGTAACAAGTGGCAAAGAGAGAAAGAGCACACAAATCACATTAGCTTCACTGAGCAGACACTAAGACACGTTAGACAGGAAGCAGGAGGAGAACAGAGCAGACGTACCATTATTAGACTGCCACAGAAGTTATAAAAGAACAGATTTAGCAATTCACACTAGGAAAAACTGGGCATATTGGGGAGGGGTGGGGTGGTGGGGTGAGATTTAAGGGAGGGAAATTCACCTTTTCAGCCATCAGAAATTACTAACAAGATTATCCTGACAATCACTCATCCTCGTTCTTTATACTGGAATTTCAAAGGTTTACAAATGCCACTGCAGTACTCAGTGGTATGATAATTAAGCACTACATCAGGCAAACTCTTTGTGCCTCTATCAGACAAAAACTGATAAAAGATGATAACATAATCTACACTCTACATATAGTATATGCCAACTGGAGAAACAGATGCTACATTAATTTCATGGCTACAAGCAAAATAGCTCAAAGGAAAATAATGCAACATTTATTCTTCACAAAGAGAATTATGCTATTGACATTTTGCCCTGAACAACTGCATGTTATTAAACAGCAAGGATGGTTTCTGCTAGCTGAGCCTTCCTAAAGAAGCAATTGTTACTGAAATATGAGTAACCATTTTTGACCTTCTAATACTGAAATATGAGATGAACACTTCCAGCTCCCTCAGGATTATCCATAAGGTCATCAGTAGTTATCTCCAATGTTCTCATTTCATGAGCATCATGCATGTACATCCATGGCTTGTCTCCCTTGCTTCTGGGGAGAGCCGCTTACTACAGGAGTCTGATGAAAGAGTGCGATAAGGTGGACCGTTGTGCATTTTCTGTTAAAGAGTTCCATTTGTGCTGGAGGTAGTTAATCCTCCAAAAGTGTGTTTTTCAAAGCTTTTTTTCCTTCTGTTTTATTTTTTTCCCATGGGCTGTAGAGTACATGCAATAGATGCTCTTTTATCGTAAAACAGGTTCCAGTTTAATCTGATTGTCTACGAACAACAAGGTGACAGTAACTTAAGATATAGGAATTTATTTACACTCCTGTAACTCAAGAAGTACCTGTTCATGTTTTGTGAAGGCAAATCAATTTATACCTATCTCCATTATCACAGTTCAACAACCCCCTGACTGCAGTAGTGTGGCAATAAATCTGCCAGCATGAGAAAGATCTTTTTAATCACAGAAAATATATATTCCATGAAAACATTAATTTACAGGTGTCCTCCCATCCAATTTTATGCATACAAGTAAAACCAGTTCTTCTTTCAAAGATTCTTCTGATACAAAGAAAAAAAAGCCATGGTTGAGGACCCCAGAGCTGGAGATGCTGTAAAAACACAGAAAAAGATGAAGCGTCCCTCTTCACAGATCATGTGAAATGCATGAAATGCAAGAAGATAGCACAGTAAGGAGCAAGTAAGACATCACTGATTGGTATAGTAATTGTAGGATTTCCAGACGGCACACATCAAAGGGATACAGATCGTTCTATTTGCTGTGAGAGTTCACCAAACAGCCATCACCCCACGTAACCCACACTCCATTAAGACTTGTGCTACATCACTGAGTTAGCCATGATAACAGTGGAAGGCCAGGCAGAAGTCCAGAGAATTAGTTAGAGGATGCCACACACACAACGGAGCTGGCAGAAAAACTCTAATTTAGTGGCAGGTTATTGGCATGTGCAATACTGTGGCCTTTACTACGCTCGTAGTAAACATTTGTGATAATTCTCATTCATTCCAGGAATACACTGGAATTGTGAAAGCCAGGGACACAGTGTTGTTAGGTGTCCTTATATTGCTAGAAAAAAAATTTTTTCTTCTCTAATTCTATTTGTAAATTTAAGGAAAAAAGCAAAGAAGCATTATATATTCATACTATACAAAGTGGTGCTTGCTGCTGATGTCCCAAATGGAAGGAACATCATGCCTTGCACTTGCAGAATATGCAATGGGAAAAAAAAGATGCAAAAATTACTAGTTAATTATAAAATCACATCTAGAAAAGACTGCTAAGAGAAAGCAGTGATGTTGCTCATTTGATTTAGGATTTTAAGTCTGTAAGTCTGTAGAGTGTAACAGGAGCTAACTGGGGTCTGGACTCAAGCTGATCATTTTTGTAATACCAAGTTCTTAATTATCTTGGTTTCCACAGAACTAACCAGAGCTGTGTGGCGAACCAGGCTTGGTTCTGGTTGTCTGTCTTTTCAGAGCAAAAATGGGGGCTCCAGCACCCCCTATCAAGGTTTTTATGGAGAAAATTCTGGGGTTTAAGTTAAGAGAGAGAGAGAGAGAGAGAAATAGATATAGATAGATAGATAGATAAATAGATAAGACCATAGTCTGTGAATTCTAAACAAGCCCCTGCTAGAGGTGAAGGAAGGACTCATTTTTTAGTAGGGAGTAAGTGCCTGAAAACAGGATGGCTGTTGTGTGAAACTACAGAGCTCAGACCAACACAGAGGAGCTTTCGCATTCCTGATGGACTTCCCGGGCGGGAGCGCTGCCTGCCCAGCCCCGGGGCGGGGGCGGAGGGGCCGGCAGGAAAGCCCAGCAGCAGTGCCTGCCCCGCGGGAAGGAGCGACTCCTCCACCCACCGTCCCATCACTCCCACCGTGCCGCCCCTGCGGTGTGAAAAACTGGGTGGGCGAGCAGCCGGGCTCTCCTGAGCTGTAAGTAGCGACCGACACCTCTAAGAGACAAATTATCCCAGCCTGCCGTAGGGAGGGGTGCCTTCTGGCAAACTTTACATGGCTACACTAAAGTCACAGGTCTAAACTCCCAGTTGTAGTCCCTGGACATGAAAGACGAGTACAGTCAGCAGTCTAAGAAGGGACACCCTGACCACGGCCAGCTGTCCACTGCGGGATGAGATTAAAAACTTTCCAGACTGTATCAGATTTATTAAATAAGCCTCCACTCCCTAAATGTGGAGAATAGACACTGAGTTCACAGATGGTGACCTTCAATTTAGACATCTAGATATAGCAGGGATGAAGCCTTGGGGGACACAGTTGAGCATTCTTCCACAGGGAGGTCTGCCTCTCCTGCACAATGAATGGGAAGAGGGAGATGCCTTTGCAAGGGGTCTTTCTAACCAGGAGCAGTTTTTTTCCCATAGGCAGATGTCCACGCACACCACCCTGAGGCCATACAGCTGTTCCTCCGTAGCTGCACTGGGCAAATGGTCACTGGGCATATGCACTTCGAGCTCAGACAAGCCTGAGCCAAGCTGTGGCCAGGCTCCATCCTCATCTGTCTCTTCTATTCCTGTCTCCTCCGGTTACTTTTTTTTCCACTTGTTTGTTCCTGGTTCTGCCTCTTGTTTCCTTCCTCTGTGAGGGCCTGTCCACAGGGATGGTGAGAGGAGTGGTAGCGAGCAGAAGTGGTGAAAATACAGAGACAAAAAAGTCCATTTGTTGAACACCAACCTGAGACAGCATAACTTTTGGCAGGGGGTGGGGAAATCTGGTCTATCACTTATCATCTAGTTGTAGTGAGGGTGACAAGTGGCTAACTTCCTCTACAGTTACTGAACAGGGACAGTATCCAGCAGCACTGCCCCACTCAGAGGCAAGTTAGCAGTTAGATGTAATTTGCCATCTTGAACTGACCATCTGAGAAGCCTGTAGCAGTGTGGCCCAGAGCTGAACAAACCAAACTCAATTAACAAGGCCAGGTTGGATGGGGGTTTGAGCAACCTGGTCCAGTGGAAGGTGTCCCTGCCCATAGCAGGGAATTTGGAGCTAGATGATCTTTAATGTCCCTTCCAACTCAAACCATTCAGTGATTCTATGAGCCAGCAAACTTAAATCCAGAGAACATGGGAAAAAGCAACCCCTCCAGGAAGAGCTGCAGCAAGGAAAAAGAGAGGAAAACTATCTCTGGCAGCCAATCCCATGACTTTTGTTTTCAGGTTGAGGCTAAGACAGAACTAGTGGTTCATTTCAGTCCCTAGAGATAATGAACAAACCTACCCTGCATTCTGCTACTACTGGAGGTCTCAGACCATTTCATATCATGCTACAATTTCCATCACACCGGTCAGCCCAGCACCGAGTGTGCCTCACCAGCGGTGAGATGGCCCACAGGAAAAGCAGAGCATCCATGAACTTTTGATCCTTGCTCACAGTGCGCAGCTGGCAAGGACACAGACGCACATCCCAGCCCTGTTGTGTATGCCTGGATGCACTCTCAAAGGCTCCACAAAACAGGTCATGGATGTGGTCAGGAAGGAATGCAGATTATAACAGTACCCTTTCAGCTCTGGGCCCTGAAAGGTGACATTCAGTGCCTGCCTGACACTCCTCCTGCTCCTGGCCATAGCCCCTGGCTATGCAGCTGCTCCACAGGCCAAATGCTGCCCATCTTCACAGGCCAGGGAGCTGCTGGACATTTATGCCTTGCTTTAGGGGCACAGGGGCAGGACAGCAGTGTCCATATGATACAGGGAGGTCTACCAGGACCACTACATTACTCTCTGTATAAGAAGATGCAAACACAAAAGCAAATGCCCTTTTATGCACAAGCACATACGTCAAAAGAAGCACGAGACAGTACTTATTTCACAAGGGGAGCTTCATGTCCATAAGTCAGCCCTTATTCTTAGGATTAATCATAACTCAGCTGAGGCAATTACAAAACCTTTATCTGTGTGTCTCTCTCATTTACATAGAGAAACAAATTCTGAATGGCTTCAAATTCTACATCTCACTGTACCTCTGCCGGTCTCCACATCTATTCCAGAGCTGATGCCTTAAGAGGCCTCCTAGAAACAGAGACTAGACAGGAGTAAGGGAATAAAAGTAGGTATTTATTTGAAAGGCCTTCAGAGGTACCCCTGGGGAGCCAGAGGCTGTTGCCAAGATGGACCCCAAGGTGGATGACAGGTCACGAGTTCGTCACACTTTTACGGGTTTGGTTCATTTGCATAGCAGGGTTAATTCTCCAATTAAAGCATCAGTTTAATGATGTAATTTCCCCTCCGCTTGCCCCCCTTTAGAGGCTCTTTGGTTTATACTTTTTGGCCTAGGACAGTCTTGGTGTCCTTGGAGAGTAGGCCCAGGGAGGCTTTGTTATGTCTGCCTAGCATGAGAGAGCAGAAATTAACAGGCTACAAGAAACTTTCAGAGTTACACACTAGGCAGTACAGGATTTGAAAAACATGGAAGTTAAAACCTAAGGCATCAGAATAACCACATACACCCCCTCTCCACTTTCCCACTTTGCACTGGTCTGGAATGGGGCAAGATAAATAATTACTACAGGACTGTTACACTGGTGCCCATGCAGAGGCAAACAACAGTCTTAAATGGGGTTATGGAGCCATTCTTTCTGTGTGTGAGGCAGAGCAGAGAATGTTTCCAGCAGAGGTGAAACGAATTTGCTTAAACAGGGAAGTTTTCTAAATTTTTCATGAAAGGAGTTATTTGACTGCTCAGATTTTTCAGTAAAGTTTAACAGTGATTAACAAGGCTTTTCCTTCCCTTCAAAGTTACATATTCCTCCACCATTTTTTTCCAAATATGTGTATGATTAATAGCAATATATTATGATAATTAATGATACACACTTATATATGATTCTACATTATTACATATTACTTAACATGTCCCAGTCCATTTTACAAAATCCATTGTGTCAGTTTGGTTGAGCAGAAACATCTCTACCTCAGCATTCGCCAAACTGGTGAGAAGAATTTTCTTTCCAGAGTCTCTAAAGCAGAGCTGGCTCCCATAAGCTCACTGATAAGAACATCTCATCATAAATCTTTGTCTCCATGTTGGACTTGGACAGTGGAGAGGTGTATTTCACAAGACACTCATTTTCATCTCATTTGACAGGTTTTTTTTCTGACCATTTACTTTCCACTGATGTAACTCCATCAGACCAAAAAGCCATACTAAAAGGAAAACAGCTCTGCAACATCACCAGGGATGACCTCCAGGGACCTTGGCCAACTTTGCATTTCTGAGCTACACGCAAATATTCATCTCTGAAGGGTGAGTCTGGTCACACAGGGTGCTGAGGACTGCTCAACGCTGGCAATCAAATCCATCTCAGTTGCAGGAAAGCATCATTTCACTTCATGACATGGGTAGCTCAGCAGATGAAAGACCTCTGTCATGCCAAAATCCCACCCCTACACAGTATAGCCCCTTCTTGAAGCAGACTTTCATTCCCGATTTGGCTTTCCAGGCTAGAGGATGTTTAATCCAGAGCAGATACTTTGCAACCACTCCCAACCCAGCAGTACCATGGTTATGATGTTATTAGGAAATGCTGTCTTCATCAGGCAACAGACAAGTTACTGAAAACTCATGAAATGACTACAAGACCAGCCATGTCAGTACATGAGTGCTCAGTAGTTTCAATTCACCTATTTCCCAAAAGCAGCAGAAGTGAATCCACGCTCTGATGGGTAGAGGGGGGCCCTGACTACTGGAAATGCTACTGTCTCCAGTTTGTCTTGAGACCATAAAGTAACCTGAATCTCCCACAAGTGCCACAGAACAGGTTTTCTACCATCTCCTTGTGAGGCCTTAGCAGCAACTGTTACCACTCCATAAAGGATGAGGTGGTGATACTGCCTGGCAAGAATGAAGCCTTGGCCGTGTCTAAGAGTTGTGTGTGTAGAGACCATTTTCATCAATGCAGCCTGTGTGTTGAAACAGCTTTTCTGTACAACACAGGAACTTTGATCTCCTGACTCCTGGTCCTGTGCCTTAACCACACAGGAAGCTACATGGGTAAACTGGTCACAAGTACCACAGACCAGAGCCTGGTCAGCATCTCTGCCAGGAAGCAGCAGCCCCCAGGATCACAGGAAGGAAGGTGCCTGACTGGTACTCTGAAGTTCGTTTCTTTCCCAGTTTTGTCCAGCCAGTTTTCCCCCGGGAATCCCTGTCCCCTGCAGGAGCGTAAAGGAAGAGCAACTCACTCAAGGCAGCCCAAATCTCACTACATATACCCACACAGGTATTTAATGCATTTTATTTCTTCCTCCTGCTATGCATGACACTTCATAACTCACTGAGTTCTGCATTGCTCAGGTCAGAGAGCCCTTCTCCTATCAATTAAATTTTGGACATGAGCCCTGTTCTCCAGGGTGTTTCTAGGTCAATGTGATGAAACTGATGAAAAACGTGAGAAGCAGCAGAACCAGGAAGGACATATGCAACAGTCTTGCTCAAAAAGCCTTTCCAGTTTAGGAGAAACCTTCGCATTTTGCCTGAAGTTTTACCTGTAAAATTTTGATGTTACACTTTATTGCTTTTTTTCCTCTATGTGCTGCTGCCAAACAGCATAACAAATCTCAACTGACCACCAAACCACATTGGCACTTTTTGCCCCCACACACTGATGAAGTTTTCACAGGGAAACAAGGTTTATACTCCTAGCTTAGATTGTATTTTCTAGAAGTGAGGTACTCCATCCTTATTATGGCTTATTGGCAGTAATAAGTACATGCAAGTGCCCTTAACAATTAAGGTTCTTTTCACTTAACACTGACCATTTACAAAAGAGAATCCTAGAGTATTTTACATTATATCCATGTCCTCCAAACAGACTTCTCAAAATGCTTCTGCTAAAACCTTTTTCAGGTATGATGCTAGTGCACCACATGCACACTCAGCGGAGAGAGCTGATCAAAGATGGTCAGGAAACAACTGACACAATTCTACTCTGTCTTTCTGAGAAATCTTTGCACAATTGTAGTCGCTGACCATCAGATGACTAAATGCAAAGCTGAAGAATGGTGCCTTGCAGATATACCATCAGCACTCACATTTGAGATGGATACTCAAATCACCAGAATCTTTTCCAAGCATCAGGAGCATCAATTGACAAATAGTTTGTGTCACATTCACAGTTCTATTGCTTTGCTGCAGTTTTCACTTAAGACAAGGACATGACACCACAACAGAATATTTTTTCCACCAATTCCACACCTTTCAACTCCAGCTGAGTAAAAGAACTGTGTTGGCATGTTTTAGTTAACACCATAATTTTTAATAATAAGGTTTGTTGGGAGATTAGCCTTGAAAGGCAATATCTGCAGGAAACTCTCTATCTATACATTTTCTTTGATCTAAAAAGGGAAAATGTTTTATCAACGAGATCTTTGGAATCCACTGCTTTTCCAACGAATCTTTGGAATCAGGACCAACCACCTCAAGTGTAGGTGTACCAATGCATGCAGCGTGGGGAACACACAAGGAATTGGGGTCTGCACCCAGTCAGAAATTTATGATGTCCCAGGAACAATGGAAACATTGATACAACAATTCACACGGCTGTAGGATCACACTGGATGGGTACGGGCTACAGGAAAAGGGGGTGAATACCCATGGAGAACTGCAACGGCATTGCCAGGGTTTGCAGAAGTGCAGTTAGGAAAACAAAAGCTCAGCTTGAACTGAAATTGGCCAGATACAAAAAAACACAAGAAAGGTTTCTTCAGGTATGTAAACAGCCAGTAGAAACAGAAGGAAAACATGGTCTTGCTGTGCAACAGGAACGCTGAATTAGTCACTAGCAATGCTTAAAAGGCAGAAGTTCTCAACGCTTTCTTCACCTGGGTCTTTACCAGCACTATTGGGCCTCTGGCCGTTGGAACAAAAACCCAGGTTGATGCAAAAATAGACTCACCATCAGTGAAGAAAGAGCTGGGGTGTGAACTGTTACAGGAGCTCAACCCCTACAAATTGATGGGCCCTGACATTATCCACCTCAGAGCATTTAAGAGAGCTGGCTGACATTGTGTGTGCACTTTCCACAACCTTGGAGAACTGTGGAGATCAGGGGATATCCCAGAAGACAGCAAGAAGGCTAATGTCACCCGCATCTAAAGAAGGTCTTAAAGGATGATCCAGGAAGTTACAGGCTCATCAGCCTTACTTCAGGCCCTGGGAAAGTTATGCAACAAATCCCCCTGGGGGGCTATCACAAGTCCTATGAAGCCTATGACTGGGAAAAGTGAGCAGGGATTCGTGAAGGGTAAATCATGCTTGACAAACCTGATCACCTTTTACAACACATTCACTGGCTCGGCTGATGTGTGGCAAGCGGTGGACATTGTCTACTCAATACAAATGAACAGTGTGCTGCTGCAGCAAAGAAACCCAGCAAGATGCTGGGTTACATCAAGATGGAATCACCAGCACAGATAAAAGTAGTCTTTATCCTACTTGGCACTTGTGAGGCCACACCTGGAATACTGTGCACAAAGATGTGGACAGGCTGCAGAGGATCCAGAGAAGGACCACAAAGAGGGCCAGAGGAGTGGGAGGCCTGTCATGTGAGGAAAGGCTGTAAGAACTGGGTTTGTTCATTCGGCCTGAAGAAAAGAAGCCTTACGAGAGACCTTATCAACGTGTTTCAGTACCTAAACAGTACCTACAAAGAAGACAGACACTCCTTTTTTACAAGGAGTTACATGGAAAAGACAAGGGGTAATGGTACAAACTGTTCTTGAGGAGATTACTATTAGACAGAAGAGAAAAAAATTTCACAGAATAGTCTCACCAGTGTCAGGAAAATTAATCCACAAACATCAGAGGTTTATGTCCAAAAAGGAGACAGGAGTCCTGTTATTTATTCGAATAAAGGGAGAGGCCATGGGGCATTGCCCCTGGGGTCTCTCAAGTTTTTGGAGGGTGCAGGCTCCTTTTTATCTTAATTTCCCAGCCGCATTTCCCTCTCTCTTTCCCCATTGGCTGAGGTACTCGAGAGGTACAGACTTCCCAGAACGCCTAATACCTAAGGTTCCCTTCAAATGTATTACCCCCCCTTTATTTTTAGTTCTTATTGAATTTTGTAGTTTTCCCATTTTTTCTTTCATCTCTCAACATCCAATTTCATTTATCAGCAGACCTAGAGTTTGTTTGTAGAGACAAATCTCTTTCCATTCATCAGTCAGTGGAACCCTTCTCATTGTTTCTTTTTATCTCTCAGTGCTGATTTCATCAACCAGAGCTTGTTCATAGAGACAAGCCTCTCATTCCTTTCACCAGGGAGGTGGCAGATTCCCCAACATGGACACTCTTAAGATTCAGCTGGACAGAATGCTGAACCATCTTGTCTAAACTGCACTTTTGCCAATAAAGTTGGAACAGACAGCCCTTGAGGCCCCTTCCAACCTGATAATCTACGAAATGCTGCAAGTCAAGCCACAGGTGACAAGCATCACACTGTAAAAAGGTGCCTGACACTCTTCTGTTAGGATGGGAAAGCAAAGATGCAGGCCTAGGAAGCTTCTTTTACAGTTCAATGCAACAATGCAAATGGATTCCTTACATAAAGCATACTTCTTTTTTACTTTTCTTGGATGTAAAACCCTGACATTGTTTTTCTTTTCTATAAGCAAGTTATAAACTCCATGTTACAGTAGTCCATATGCTTCTGGAATGGGGCTTGAAATTCAAGAATGGCAACTGAACTTGGTAAAAGACCTTGGACTGAGATTTGGGCATGACTCATTCATCCCACCTCCTGAAAAGCTGACTACAGACTCTCTTTGATCAAGTTGGATGCCTACAGGGCTCTGGTGTTAGCATGACAAAGGGCAGCAGACAACCACAGTACAGTAGTACAGAGCACTTCTGTACTACTTCTCCATTCCTTACCCTAAGGAGAAATTCAATTCAGCAGCAAAGATAAAAGAGGTTCTGAAAGGTTTTTTGAGTTTTGCATCTTAAAGACTCAAAAAGACAGAGCATTTTTCACCAGCAGACAGAGAAAATTTGGAGGACAGAGCACAGGCCTGAGTTCTGGAACCTCCAATGAGACAGCATCAGGACGGGCATCTATTGCAAGAGATCTTTAGCACTAAACAGAGGACTCTAAAGCTAACGTATTTCAAAATACTGACATCTTAACTACCAACAGTTTCACCACTATACTGAATATCAAGTTTGTCTCATGAAAACTTAGTTCATGACCACAGTTAATATTTAAATCTAGTTGGAACAGAAGTCAAATGCACACACTGAACAAGAATGAATCCACTCATAATTGTAAAATGTTAAATTGTAAAATGTTGAATACTCACATATACCTGTCCTAATAATTACAGAAGCAATGGTATGACATCACCTACTAATAGTGTTCTGGCACAATTAATCTTACTCTCCTGTTTTGAAAAACTAGTGCATACCTATCTGTGTGGTCAGGAATGTGTCATAATCAACATGTCATGTGCCAATGTGTCATGACCAGGCCTTGTAAGGTGACTTAATTTTCTCATTGATACAACATTACACGAGTGTCATCATACTCCTCTCATGTTCAGTTACTTCATGACACCTCTCCCTTACACTTCCTCAAAACTTTTTCCCAAGTGTCCATGAATAAAGTCACCATTACTGTCAACAGTAGCCTTAGGAACAACTGCATAAGCAAGGTGTACCTAATCACTACAATTAACACGTTATCTGGACTTGCTCAACTTTACTGTAGCTCACAAAACATCTCTGGCAATGCACCTACTATTGGTGGAGCAGTTTGGTCAAAAGCTGTAAATTGCAGAAACATTTCTTAGTAGAGCTGTTTCAATGTTCATCCCATGTAGGAGCTGCATTACGGTGAAAAAACACATACTGGTTCTTAATGTGGCAGAACTTTTATTTAGAGGGAAATTATAACTTTTGCATTTACATGGCACCAATTATATACAGTACACTTTCCATGATAAGAATTATGATGCTTTCACAGAAAGGTATCAAATTTGAGATAAATAATGCATAAGCTAAAATATACAAACCAGGGGTGGAGGTGAAACTATTGGCCATTTTTAATTATCTATATAAGAATTTCAAGGAATAATGTTTATTCAATGTTCAAAAACTTTTAACAAACTTCTAGTAAAGTTAATTGAAATATTTATAATACTATTCCATTGTTGCACAGTATTTCCAATATACAATCAAGAAGATGCACAGAACACAACACTTAATATGAAAAAACCTATTGCACCCACAATTTAAAGGTTTCACTGCCTTTTGGATGCTGCACTACCATATTTATATAAACATTTACAACACTTCAGTAAACACAAAGGTTCTAAATGTAGTGCAGCATTATGGGGGGCCATTTTCAGCTCTTAAAATAAATGTTAAATGCCCATATACTGTGCCATTTATTTTAAGCTGATGGATTAAGCTGTAATCCTTAAGTCCTACTGTGAGTAGCAAACACACTTTCCCCATGTTCAGAAGATTACCACCCCTCTGACTATATAGTCTCTGTTCTGAAACCTGAACCATCCTTGGCTTCATTGTCATTTTGGCATTTTGCCTCAGTGCTTTTAACAACTATTCCTTATATTACTTTTCAATGGCCTGTTAAGTAGTCCTGTGTAGAATCTGAAGCAAAAGAATCTGCATCTTCATTATCAGAGTCATCACTACTGTCATCAGCGGCTGGCTCTCCCGTCAGCGCTATGCGGGCATAGTCATCAGTGTCTATGGACTTGCAGAAGTGAATGGCATACTTCAGTTTTTCCTCTAGTACCTGCTTACAGGAATACCTGGGCAGCTTCAGGAGAAAGAAGCATGTGTAGGACTCAGGAAGGAAGTGGTCTGGAGGATTGTATTTATCCAATACCTGTTAACAAAAAAAGAAAAAAAAGCATTTTATTTTTGATTCACTGTCCAAAACACAAGTAAGTATTGAAATAATTACGGGATTTTTTTTAGCAGCATGTTATATTTTTGATTCTGACGCTGAAGTTTCTTAGAAGAACAATGAAGAGGCCAAATCCATTTTTCCTACGCTAAATCAATAAATAAAAACAGACATGTATGAGCTGCTTTGACTATGAATATGTGGTTGGGAACAATCTAAAAAAGACTGTTTTACTTCAGAATATATCAAAAGATGATTTCAAGATTGTGTGGTTTTAATTTAGCTGGAATTATTAACTAAACTGAATGAAATGCTAAATAAAGGCCAGCAAAAACAGTTGACTGACTACAGTGGAAAACGATCAAAATTCACAGAAACAAACGCCTGGGAAATTAAATGAATATCCACTTGTCCAAGTCAAGAGAGAAGAATAGTTCTATACATTATATAACTGTTATAGACATTATTTTTGTTTATATATAGACATTATTTATGTTTAATCTGCAATGTAAAGCTGAAAAACAGTTTAATGAAATCAGGCTGTTATGTCATGCTGCTACTTCTCCACTACCAGCTTTTTAAGATGCCTCCAACTTTCCCCATCCCACACACCTTACCTGAATAACAAAGTCCCTCCCCCTAAAGTCTGCAATAGTCCTGGGCAGCCTTGTTCTGCCCCACACAAAACGCAGGAAGAGAGATCGCTCTGTGTTGGAGAAGGATTCCATCACTTCCCAGAACCACTGTATCAAGGAAGCAGTTGGTTCAATGCCTTTGTAAGTTGCTACAGATTTCAGGAGATGAAGTGGAATATCTGGGCTTCCACATACCTGAAAAATAAAATACAGTGATAGGCTACACAAGTCTGATCGAATCAATTCCAGGTGATTTGTTCCCTCCCTTCCTTTAAAATATTTAATCAACTTTTACACTGACAAACTAAGCATTGAAATATTTGAAATGCCATGCATAGTCCCCATGTACAATAATACTGAATATACATCTTCCCATCAGGCAACAGTAATGAATTTTTTTCATATTCCTGAACTTAGGACAAGTATCTCCAATTTACTTCCTAGATCACTGGCATGAAATCACTGGCATGTGGGGATGTTTTGGTGTTGCTTGTTTGTTTCTTCCTGAAATAATTCATTACATCACTGCTCAGCTATATCTAAATAATTTTACTAACACAAAGAGGGCAATTAAACATTTTCTAGTCTTTCCTTGAACTGAATGTTTCAACCACACAGAAATCATTGTAAACAGCATTTAATGTGGGGTTTATATTAGTAAAACAAATGAGTGAATAATCTCACTCCAAGTTAATCTGACAGAAGTAACAGAGCAGAAATTGATACCATAGTTTCCAGTTCATATCCTGTAAAGAGTGAAAGCAGAGGAACTGGAACAACACGAGCCATCCCCTCACGAACTGCTGCAACCTGTTCATCAAATTCATGAAGCCTGCAAAGACACATTTTCAGAGTTTCTGTGAATGTCATTTCTAGCAATTATTTATAGCAATTACTGTGTTATCAAAGCAGCTTTAACCATTCTCCCCAAATGTCCAGCTGTGTACCAAGGAACATTAACAAACATTTATCACAAGATACTTGACTTTCTACACTAATTGCTATTGCACAGCAAGCTCAGTATGAGGAGGTCTCTCCCAATGTTTTACATATTTTATTTCATACATATTTTAGTTCCGTGCCTGGCAAAAACAAACCAATACCCCATTTGGAAACAATATGCTCTTGGAAAAGGAGCAGCTGGATCTTGAAACTCTAACTTCAAACATTGTCAGCACTAGACAGACATTATGGTAAAAAAACTGGTCTGAACTAAAATAGGAGATCTGAGGGGACAGTAGGGTTTTTTATTTCAAGACAGGCACAGGTAAGTAGCATTTTGCTGCTTCTGATGCCACACATGATTTGTGCTTTGCTTATTTTTTTTCCCTGTCAAATAATTTCTGAGATGTTTTACAGAGCCCTCCAGAGAGACACATCTCTCACAAGTGCTGTCCTCAGGCTAGCCATCACCAAAATAAACAACGATGCCAGGACAAGTTTGGTCTTTTGCATGCACTTTTCCACATGGATTCTATGCATGTGCTAGTTTTCCCTCTCAAGGGCTTCAGAGAGTTAAAAAACTTGATACTTAACATAACCTTTAAATTATTCTCCACAAGGCCTTTTAACTGTAAAATGCTTTAGAATTGCTCATGTCCTCTGAGGACAGCCGGTACTGGCAAGACAGCAAAGCCATTTCTTCAAAGGAATATCAGCTCCAAATGAAATCTCTCTCTTTAATGTCAGAAGCAGGTCTAAGTATTGGTTCATAACCATTTACAGTGGGGGGAAAAAAAAAGAAATATGAAGGCTGTAATTCACAGTTGTTGGCAGACACTATAACTACAAACTAATAAACAAGTATATAAGGCTCTGATAGAGTCTTGCTCAAGCACTCTCTAAAGAAGAGTGGAATGGGGTGGAGTGAATAAAACAAGCCTGAACCAGTTTCTTATCCAAATTATCTAAATTCACATATTTCAGTAGGCACTAGGCCTACTGCTTCAGATACAAGATGCTTATGATTGTTTCTGAGATGTACTCATCTAGATTAGCTACCTGGCCACATAAGCAACCAAAGGCCAGTCTTCTCAAACACTGAGCAGTTATTTCCCACTGATTTCTGTGCAGTGTTCAGCTTTTGGCACCCATGGGTGCGCATCAATGTCCTACCCAAGGAATGAACACTCTGGTTTGTGCATTCCGACCCAGAGTAAGAATTCAGCCGATACTGCCCTTGACTGCAGTTGATGACATGAAAAAGTATGAGTGCAGCAGTACTAGATCTAAGCTCTTTTCACAAAGAGCTTACTGATCAAGCCTATTACTTTAGCTCATAGGAAGAATTAGATGCATGGGATATTTCTCCACCAGTAAAACTGGCTGCCAAAACAGCTTTGTTGGGACACGTCTAGACCCATACCTGCTCGTTTATGTTGCTTCCTAAAAATTAAGTTTAAGATTTTTCTCCTTGGATACAGTAAGTGAAATCAGAACATCAACACTGTAATCACATGAAAATATTAAAATACTTGTATGTAAGAGGGTAAGGTAGCATATTGTTTAAAAGCTGATACATATTTTTTAAAAGAAAATGCATATTGCTATCAGTAATTTTAATGATTTATTCAACAAACCTGTAGTTTATTGCCAGCCTCACATATTCTGCCCTATTATCCAGTGTAATATGGGTGTACTTGGAACTCAGCTGAATATCTTGACCACTTGCATTAGGCACAGTGAATGGGAGGCTCATAGCTTCAAATTCTTCTGAAGTAGCTTCATTGTCTCGAATGTACATAAGCCCAGGAATAAAATCTTTATCAACCTTTGAAAGTAAGAAACGCGAGTTAAAGTCAGTTTATTAACACTATACAACAGCATCTCTTGCATGCCAAAAGCAGTGCATCGTGTGTCACCTACCAAAAGCTTTGACAAATGCCTGACCACAATTCATCTAACTTGAATTCAAAGCCATAAAATTTCATTAGGTTGGATGGGGGAAAGCGCACATATTCTAGATTTCAATTTTTTTCGAGGGCAAATGCCCTCCAAAAGAAACTGTATCATATAAGAAAGTGGATTTAAAGCTTAAAAGCATAATCATCCCTACCAGCACTGGGTTTGGTACAAAAGGAATCCCCTCACTGACAAGTAAAGGACTCAATGCTTTTACAGTGAGTACATTTCTACATGACAGTATTTGAGAAGGAACTTTTCTTCATAATGAAGACCTAAGTCTTACTCCATATTTACTGAGCTCAGTAAACAGAAACTGAAAGCTTGTGAAATTCAGTAAGTGAGCACAAACCAGTAGTAGTTTGAACTTATTTTCTTTTAGTTCAAAACAGTGCAGGCCCGTGCCCCTAAATCAGTTATTGCATCTTGGTATAACAGTTAACAGCTACAGAAAGGTCTACTGGGAACTAGGAATTCAACCACAAAGATTGTCTAGTCAAACCCATGAGAAGATTTCAGAATGCTCTAGAATTCAAATAGATTATTTAACCACTCTTGAACAACTTAAATTTACAGTTTTAACAGTCAGTACAAATCATCCTTGGCTCAGAATATAAAAGGCCAGTCAAAATACAGTCACATAAAAACCAGGGAAACCAATCACTTGAGAAATTTATGCTGGAGTCTGCTTGTCTTCTGTAAGCTGCATCCTACCCTCGAACTTCCTTCTCACCTCACTGAGATCAGCAATTGTTAGGTTCATTCCTGCAAGCTGTTTCCACACTGGCTCAGCCAGGTTGAGGCTCAGAGGGCTGCCAGTCCGGATAGCAATGCCCAAAAGTACACCTGTAAGTTTTAACATAATTTATTAGTTTTGTTAGATTCCCAATATTCTGACTACACATAAAGCACACAATATCAGGAAGTTGCTAAGAAATTACCAAGAAAGCGAAACATGTTCATATGCAGTAGTGACTTGGCAGCAGGATTTAATAGGAAACAATCTCTGTTTGCTCCAGATTCATCTCTTCCATTTGGTGTCACAATTAATAGAGGGGTCAGCCCATTCTGAAGTTCTTCACACATTTCTGCTATTGATTCACTATAACCTCCACCACAATCATCCACAGATTCACCTTGGAGAAGAAAAAAGGCTCAAAATTAAATATTCCTTCAAAAATAACTGAAGTATTGAAACAAACTATATTTTCTCTGTGGGGATAATTGAATAAACAAAAGTTTACTAAAAGCTGCAGCGTTATATCCCTTCATATGAAAATGCTAGAAGTTTGGCTCTGTATTTGGATGCTTCCAGTTCATTGCAAAATGTATTTTTAGGAGATTATATGACACATCACAGTGCCAAAAATACTATTTTGACAGAGTGCAACTAATATTTTGGGCTATATGCTAATAACAATAAAATACAACAGAAATAGAAAAGGCATAGTGTTGCTTTGTTTTTCACGAGTGGCATTTTAAAGTAGGTATGTTTTATTTAGCCCATATACAGTAGATAGAATGGCACTTCGATCTAAAATATTTTTCATTAAAAAGATCAGTGATAGATGAATTGTAAAAACTACCCTACCAGTAAGACTAGCAAACCAGGATTCAGACAGCTGAAAAATTAGGTTTAGGTTTTGCAGAATGTTTGTTGTTAGCAGAATAGCTGCCCCTGGAACCCGAAGAGAACTACACACACACTTCCATAAATCTTGAGGGGTTTTACAAACTCATTTTGAAAGCTTTTTTACTTCCCAACATTTTAAGCACCTTCCTCTGCCTACACACATACATTGTTTTTCTGTATCCCTTCCTTCCTTCCTTCAGGTTCTTTAAAAGAGTAAATCCCAAGAAAACAGTAAAGTTAAGTGCAAAGCAGGAAGGGGTGGGGTGTTGAGAAACCTCTTACCAACAAACTTGACTTTCCAAACACGATGAGGAAGCAGAAGGCTATCGGGGCTAAAGGAACTCATTTTTGCACACATCTGTCCAAACACTGACTTCGTACCATCAGGTCCAGCCAGTCCTCCTTTACTCCTGGAACGTTTTACCTATTGAGTAAGTACATTATAAAAGTCACTGTAAGAACATATTTCAGCTGGCATCACTGGGCAGATAAATAAGGAATTTTCAGTTCCCCCAACCACCAACACCTTATCTTTAATTTCCAAGAGTTCTTTGTTCATCTGTCACTAATCAGGACTACATCTGTTCATCTTCAAAGGAAAATGGAAAGACAGAGGGATAGCAAGGATGAAGTCTAATGATAAAGACTTCTTTTGTTTCTGAAGAAGCAGCCAATGACTTGGCAAGTCCTTTTAGTTAATTCATCCTATCTCTATACATAGATTCAATTGACAAATCTGAGTAAGTTTTTCCACACATGAGAGAGATTAGAGACTGTGCTGTTAGCCAGAAAACTGGGTACGTGTTAGTCTTATATTTATTAATTGTAATGACTAAATATGCATCTATGATACTCACTGGGAGCCTCTAAAAACGAGTAAATACTATCAAAATATGTATGTATATAGATACACAGGTAATGTGTTCTTAGGCACCTACAGAAAAAGTGTATTTTATATTTGATGGAGATCTCTAAGATTGGCATGCAAGTAAATTTCCACGGATTTTGCTGCAAGAGACACACACAAAGAGGGTAAGAATACAAAAAGTATTTCACCAGTATAGAGAGGAAAGAAATGGAAAGTGAACAGAGAGCTGGAGAAACACAAGGGGGTTTTTTTTCCTCCTTGGAGTTCTGCAATTTATATTCTCAACCTGACTGCAAAGGGACTCCTACATGCACACAGATCACCAATATCTGTGAGACTGTTCATTCAGAAATAACCCAAACTTATCCCACTAACCTATATTTAGTCACACTACAAGCTACAGTGCATCTCAAAATCCAGTTGTTCTCATGCTGCATATTTCTGATGGCTTTGGATAGAAAACCCACCAGATTTCTTTCAGGTTTTATTGAAAGGCTGAGAAACCTAAATCCTCAGATGTAAGATGTTCTCTATCAACACAAGCTGGTTTTAATTCTATAGAAATCCATTGAATTAAAGAGAGAAATTTGGCCAAGAAATTTTAAATTGAGAAACTTTGTATTAGTCTCGAGCGGCTTGAAAAATACTGGTCATCCCATGAGACTCCCTTCAACCCAGAAGAATTCTCTCCCAGAAGTTGGGAGAAATCTAGTACATAAAGCCATGCACTCAGACACCAACAAAAAAGGTTTACAAAAAGATGACAGCTTCTAAGTTGGAATCAGCTAGGAAAGAGAAATTTATACAGTTATCAGGTAAGACAGACCTATGAAGAAAACAAACACAATTCAAAGATATGCCACAAAATCACCAGAAGAGGTAGAGAAGTATCAGTGTAATAATTATAAAAGCACAGACACAGTTCTCACCTGTACCCTGAGTTTCAGTTTTCTATGCTCAAACTTAAATGCTACAGAATAAATAAGAGTACAAAAAGATGAAGAGTAGAGGAAAGACTATTCTACACAAGCAGACAAAAAAATCTTAGCCTGATCAGTGTAGGAAAATGAAGGCTATCATGAAATGAGTGTTCTTTGCAAGTACATTTGATAAGGGAGAAGACAATAACCAGGAAGGAGGGATGTTACTTAATTTGAAATGACACTCAAAAAGAACAAATCATTAATTCATTCATATGCTGTGCCTACTTTAAGATCAGATCATTTTTACTCATCATGTTAGTGAGATTGCTATAACCCACACTGCATAAGGAGTCCTTGTGAGGAGGAAGAAACTGGTCTTGAAAGTGGTACTTCATATATCCATACATATCACATTCCTCCCTTGACAGTAAAGAACATTAAACCAGGAGATTCTTTGCCATATTACATTCATGAAAGTAGACATTCTCCATAATAAGTGAAATTTGCTTCCTTTTGAAAAGGAAGAAATTCCTTTCAACTGCTGTGCAAAGATATGTTTTAACAGCATTATGGAAGTATCTGCCCATAGGTCAAAACACACTGTCCATTTGACACTGCATGAATTACACCAGAACTTAAACACTTAAGAAAATCTGATCTGCTAGTATGAGGGTCAGTAAGTAAAACTGAGCACTGGAACCCTGTCTAGACACACAACTGTTAATTCACTTCTGGGTTAGTTTTTGTCTGCTTATATTACACCTCTCCAGAACAAGGCCCAGGTGCTGTTTTGGAACATTTTACTTAATGACTACTCCCGAAAAGTAGTATGGATAAACCTGCACGAAATTTGGTTTCTTCTGCCCTATGTAGTCCTGCAACAGCATCCCATACCATCTGCGTGCATCCAAGTTTGTCCTCATGCTACACCTCAATGCATAAATTACCTACACTCAATTTTATGCTACAGAAACACCAGGCTGGCACTTAGTTAAGTTACAGCACAGCCATCACATTGTTTTTCACACACCCTGAGCAGAAAAAGTACAGAAAACTACCCTATCTCACCATTACAAGGCTCCCAACAGAAAAGACCCAGGCCCAAGTAGTACGTAAGGTGAATGTGATCTACTCTAAAGGAATCTGGTCCCTGTAACACTGGACCCTGCCAGGAGAAGGGAGTGTTGGTTTGCTCGGTTTTACACTGCCATTATCTTCAGTTCTGGCATTTCCAAAGAAACCACTAAACAGCAAGGGATGCTGAGGATGTATTGTAAAAAAAAAAGTCAATACCTGGAAAACAAGTATAAATTAAAAACTCCTCTGTTTATTTTTATACCAAGGAAGATGAAGTGAATTGACAGCACCATGTAATCTATAAACTGCAAAAAGAGTCTTCTGAAAGCCAAGGGGTCTTAAAGCCCAGCTGCACTTTAACTTACAACTGCAAATAGGATGAAAAATTTTGACACTGATATTTAACTTTTTTGTGACTAGGTAATGCAGCTTAGAATCTTCAACTGAATATTATAAAGGATTGAACAGTTTCAGAATCCACATTTTCATTCAGAGCAAAAGCTAACTCTAGAAACTATAAGCCATACTTAGTTCTGTGTAATCAGGCCAGATTAGGAACATGACCTTTTGTAGTCTTCACTTGACTAAACTGACAGTTACAGCAATATTTTATTTCCCCCAGAAGGTACAAAGAAGGGAAGCTGCCAATTCTTTTCTAGGGTTCAAGACAGATTTAAATAGCAAACTGAAATACAAGAGCAAGCTATCTCAACTAATGAAGGAGGACACTAGGAAACGATCCCAAAACCTACTCATCACTTACTTCCTGCTTAAAATACCAGCAATATTTTTTGGACTTTCTGAATTCACACACTTAAAAGGTTATTTAAAAATCTCTGGTACACTCTTCAGCTTCCCAAATAATACAGTTGGACTCAATAAGTAAAAACTTAGTGACTGTATGATTCTAATAAACTAGAACAACACATTTTAATCACAGAACATTAGCAAGAAATTTTAAATGTCCACAGAACATGGCAAAGAAGTAGAAACAGGGTCCAGCCAAAACAGGATGTATTTTTTGTTCACTAACAGAAAATAACAAGTTTGAATTTTCACAATTTCTTCACTCTAACCTCACAAACGGTAGATTTTCTTACTTTTTGCAATATTAAGGTGGAAAAAAAAAAAAGGAACAAAAAAAATGAACCCACCACAACCAGAAAGAAATGCATAAGGACTCTAAGATGAGGCTGCAGTCCATTTAAATGAAAACAATGTTTTACTATTCTGTGTTACAGAAGTATCCATGGAAAAAAGATATATCTGGCCTAAGGCACAACATTACATTTTCTGACATCAATGATAAAGAAAAAAGCCCTTTTGTATCAAAGACATCTGCAATCAATATGACTACATGTGATGACCAGCAAAGGACAAGAGTTTATCAGCCTGAATTTTAATTATATTCAAGAGCTTTCTTTCCATGCCTTTTTCTTTTTCTTACCTTTCGTTTTCTGTTTTGAAAGCAACAGATGAATAATTCAGCTGAGCATTTGGAAAGGTAAGAAAAGCATCAGAATCACTACTCTCCTAAACTATCTAATGGAGTGAGTTCTGAAAAGTCCTTTGTCAAGCAGGACATACTCATTAAGACTCTAAATGATTCACTTAACATTTCAACAAGTGTCATCACCCTCTCCCCAAACAACTACAGTATGGATAAAAACATACTGAAATGAATATAAGCAGTCCTAACTGCACTCACTTCTTTATTGTTTGATTCTCTGACAAAAATTCAACTCTTTAGCACTCAGATACCAAACAGGTAAAACAAAAAGAGGGCTTTGACCAACACAGCACTGTGGGCTAAACATACAGAGAGTAAATCAGAACTTCAGCTGAAAATACCTGTATCCTGTTGAGCTCTACAACTGGCCCATGCTGACGGTCTCTCACCATAGTTGCTTGCACAACTTTTCTGAAAGCTGCCTCCTAAAAAAAATCCAGATAATGGCAAAACTGAAATCAAATCAGAACCCTGCACATATTTTGCAAATAAACACATAGTTCCACCCAGGAAATAAAAAAGCAACAGAATATGAAGGTGCAAGATGTTAGCCAAGGATCATGTTATTTGTGCTAATATGTTTCATGTCTGAAACAGTGGGGATACTGAAAAAGTAAAGAAGAAAGTCCCATCTGTATCACCCAAAACCATGGCTTGAAAGGTTGCACTGCACCCAGATACAATTATTAAGCAACCAACATATATCTGAGTACAAGCATAAATTAGTTTATACCAGAAAAATATAAGGATATAGAGAATAATTAACATCAGAGAATGACAATCAAAAAAGCCAAAGATGAGATCATCTTGCTATGGAAAGCAATAAACAACAAATAAAAATTTTTAAAAAACACCTTTTCATGCAAATTCAAGTAGCTGAGGTTCTCCCACTAAATATTAGGATATAATTTTACAGTCAATTTCAAGAAAGATTAAGAAGATTTTTAAGTCTTTAGAATCTCTGAAGGTAAGCTTGTCTTAAATGCCTATATATGAATATGGCATTACAACCTCTGATGCCTTGTGAGTGCTTCTGAGGTATTTATTCCTGATATCCCATTTTACCTTATGTCTGCAGCCTTTCTGTAACTATTCTGCAGACTCAAGCAAATTAGGTTGAATGTGCCTCCTGCATACACATTCTTATATGTAACATTATGTACGTAAGGACTCACAATTAATAGCATTAACAAATAAAAAGCTCACAAACAGAACAGCAAGGATTTCCTTTCTAGTTTAGGTTTTGATGATTTCCCTTGGTCTGTGAAGTATGGACACAGCTTGCTTGTTCTACTACACAATTTTACTGGAGTCTAGAGAAAGAGACCCTGAGACAACAGATACTAAGAAGTCTAGTTACAGGCCATGTGTCTTAAAGTTAAGGACACAGAACAGCACTTAACCAATTCTCTTTTCTAAGATATCTCCCAGCAGATTTTGTCAGTTTGTATAATGGGTTTTTTTTTCAGTTAGACAAATTACTATGACAGTGAGAAAATTCAGACCCCAAACCAATGATTATACTGAAGGCAAATCATGTTTTTATTGCTTATCATATCTGAAGTTTTGAATAAGTGTTGCAGCTTTGAAGCATTACAATTATCTACATTTTCTCATGACTGACTTGACTTAACTATAAAAATACCCTTTATTTACCACTTGAGACTGAACTCCTAGGTATTCTGTCTTCCCTTTTAGCTCAGTCTAAAACAAGCTTGTAACTCCACAGAGCTTTCCATCTGCTAGTATATCACCTGACCTTGGTAGCTGAAATACAAACAGGTATGAATTGGTCATTGTCTCCTATCTTACATTTTTTCCAGGATAACATTTACTGAATACTCTAGAAGAATTCAGCTATACTACAAACTAAAGATTTACAGTGTAAAGTTATTTTTGAGATCAACACAAAAAAGCACTGTGATGAAGAACTGAGAAAAACACTGTAGAAAAAAACACAAAGAAAGAAGTTTGCATCATCAGAATGCAAATATCTGATACACAGCTTACAGAACAAATTGAGACATACAGCTCTTTTTTCCTCAGAAACAACTTAAACAGTACTTCTCCGTTATGGTTACAAATCTCTCCCTTAGAAACATTCTAATAAAATACCTTTCCCTGTGATATCAGAATTCCCCGTAATGTGTCAAACCCAACTGAGGGTCCTTGGCCAGTTTCATCAAGTCTTCCTTCAAGATCAAACATTGGAATGCAAGGGCAGAAGAGTTCTGAAATGTGATGCAGCAGCAGAAGCCTGTTTCTTAATGAAATGATGGGAATTTCCTGCAGATGATTGTACTCCATAGGAACCTAGGATAAGGTAATGATATCCAAATGTAACTTAGAATTATTATATACTTTATTTTATTCAATAGAACAACAACCCTTAGATTTGTAGGTAAACTTGTATTAGAAATGCAGATATTTGCTTATTCACACTGTCAAAACTTCGGATGTGGAGTTCAGTTGTTTATAAAAGATACTAATAGTATCCATCTAAACTGAACCAAGTATTGTATGATGGCCAGAATACAAGTGCTGTTCTGTATTTTACAATTTATCCATAAACAAATAAATCTTACATCTTGTCATCACTACTTCCAGGCATAGCTGAAATGCAGAATATTCAAAAACAAGGCTTCCCAATATAAAGCAAGCAACTAAGAACTCCCTTGGAAGGCATAACATTTCCACAGCTCCAAGGCAGAATTAAATTCCTGCCAATTTTCATACTGAGTTACTGTTTCACATTTGGATTAAACACTGAATGAAGAGGCTTTTTCAGCTCAGAAAAATGGAATCCTTTGGAAATACAGAAGTAAAACAAAGTAACTGGCTCAAACTTCAAGTCAAACTAAAGCACTGAGCCTATGCAGGGATTTGGAAAGGAAATACATCTGCTGAAAAGTCAGCAATAACCACATTAAGTATGTTTAAAATCTCAATTCAATAAGCCAAAAATATTACCTGTGTAGGGAGCTTGCCAGCATTAGCAGGTTTACTGGTTGACCAAGCTAAAGTATGTGCTGAGCCACAGGCTACTCGGTTGATCTTCTTACCCTGAAGTGCTGCAACCAGGCGTGGTCTTTGGATGGCATTAGTTGTTCCATCTCCAAGCTGCCCTTCATCATTATCTCCCCATGTATACACTTCCCCTAAACCAATAAAAATAATTTATTATCCTGAAGCTAATATACAAGCTTTTTGCCTTTTAAAATTTTTATTAGCAATTAATTAACCAGATAAAGCCTTGGGCTGTAAGATTTCTAGGACTGTCGGCCATCCTGAAATCCACTATCTAGTGCAGGTGAATCTTGATTGACATAGTTAAGGTCCACAGTCTCTACAGAGCAGCTAGCATAAGATGCATTTCTTTCCTCATAGTTTGTGTAACTGAAAGGTTCTGTTCCAGAATAGAAGATGGTAGAGCAGAAAAGTAACAGAACATCAGGAACAGCCTGTATTTGATAGTTTCATAGCAAAAGCAAAGCCAATATGAAAAAATAAAAATTTAAAAGGCTTAATATTTTTGTATGTATAATAAGCTGTATTACTAGAGAAGATATTAAAATAGGTGCTTGCTGTTGCAAGATAATTGGGAAATACTTTTAAAGTAACAATGGTGTTCTTGAACATTCATTTTCTGTAGCTATAATTCATTACTCACATTCATTTTCTGCAGCTGTATTTCACTAGCACCTATAAAACACTGTTATGGTGCAAACTTGTTATTTGTGGGACTGAGTCTGCTACAAAGAATATTCACTATCTCAACCTCTTATGTAAGAAGCAATGTTGTTTGTTCAGTGCTTCAGTTAGCAAGTTAAACACTTCAACAAACTCACAAGACCCCGCAAAAGCCAAATCCGTTCAATGCCACTGCTTGACCATTCTGTAATTACCTTTAGAGCTCTATATTTTTCTTTGATCATCAGTGCTTATGCAACTTGAATTCTTTAATTTTTATTAATTTAGTTCTATGTGATCACTTTAATTTCTTGCTTGCAACATCTGCAAACACAAAATATAACCATGCACACAGAGAACCAGTGTTTTTAGCAAGGACAACCAACCAACAGTTAACTAAAAGATAAAGTTTCAATTTTTTTCAAATTCAGTGCTAAGAACTAAGTAAATTATTTGATTTGTATACCATCTTCAGTGCAGCAAACACAGTGCAAAGAGCCCGTAGCAATTGCAATAACTTTCTTTCCTTGAAGTCCCTGCACTTGTCGTGGTCTTCTAACATGGTCATCAGATCCATGGCCTAAACGGTGATAATCTCCCTTGCCCCTGCACAGAGAAATAAACACTTAAAAACTGTGTTTTAAGTGTGGAAAAAATATAATGATAGGCTATGTCTGACATTTCACCTGTAGATGTACTTACAAAGTCCAATACCAAAATACTGTCCAAACATTCAGCATTAATCATCCCTACTTTATATGGATGTGATTCTGCTGACTCAGTACAGATTCTTACACCTCCAATACAATGTTCTTACTTAATCTGTGTAGCTCCTTTTACCACTTTTCCAGGGTGTGGTCTTATCTTTCACTCTTAAAGGAGTCAAGTATTAGAAGCATTCATCTGCAGAAACAGTGTATTTACTGATCTCAAGGACTGGAACTTCATACAGTTTATGGACACCAAAATGTCATATAAACAAGGTAGCTGAGGGAAGTTGGAAAGGTATTTTGCTAAGCCTTTTTAAACATTTCAGTCTAGTAGTTTAAACTACAAAATTTGGAATGGTGTAAGGAAGATTAAAACAATGAATTCTAAAATCAAATTCCCAGACCACAGCCACCACAAGCTAGACACAACTTTGATAATACATGAGAATGTTATTTATGCTATCACCTTCCGCCCTGCATGACACTTCATGCCTATAATTCTACTGACCTCCTTAGAAGTTCTGCATCTTGCAGTGGTCAATGTCTGGAATGACAACCCTGTGCTTAGGTTCCAAGACAAAACACTTGGATTTTTCATTCATGGCACCAGAAAATGTTCTCCAGTGGTAGATTTTATTACTAATCAAGACACAGAAACTCAAAAAACTTTTGAAAGAGAAGATCAAAACAGTGAAAGTGTAACACTGATACTTGTTACAGACAAGGTGACATCTAACACTGTCACAATAACTAATACAGAATACTTACCATGTATATACAGCTCCAGATTTGGTAAGGGCCACAGAAAATTGTGATCCACATTCTACTTTAACCACTCCAAGGCCTGTGAGGGAATCAATCTAGAAAAATAAAATCACATGAAAATCAAATGAGTTAATTAAGGAGACTGTAGACTGAACTGCCTGAAGTAAAATATAACACTAGTGTATTTCTATATGTGTATTTACAAATTGAAATGTTTATGTAGGTAATTTAGAAGAATTCCACTCCTTTAATCTTCCTACCATTTACTGCTTAAACACTAAGAAGGAGCTCAAATTTCACAAACTGTTGAAAGTCACCTCTAGTACATTTTTCCCATAGTTTCTCCTCAATTGCCCTGAATAGAAACAATAAGGTTTTGTCTACAAACACTCATCCTTAGTTTGTATGACATGGATGTGATTCTGCTGACATAATAAAAATATTTTTATCTCCAGCAGACTCTTCCTATTTATTCTATGTAGGACCTTTTGCTGCTTTACAATCAGTCCTATGGGACTCAATGATGAAATATAAACAAGCTATTTTCACATTATGTTACATCATGCTGGAAACATTCGGAAACAGAACGGGGGATACCTGTATCCAAGTAATTGTGTTTCTGGATTAACGATCTACAATCCACTGTGCATAGCTATACACAGTGATAGACATTTCTCAAACACAAAAAACATTCATCTTCATAACAAATGTTGGAATTCAAATTTAATGGCTACATGGATTTCATATGTAACGTGAAAAAATTCCAAGTCAACCATGCATTCATAGAAAGGGTTGAATATAAAGTAAGATTGCTTTCCAATTAATTGATACCCCTTTCTGGACTGACCTTATGACTATTGTAAACTTATTAACACAAAGAAACATGAAGATTTCTTGGCAAAACCTAATGTTTTGACAGGAACCAAAATTAAAACGAGAAATATTGTTTAAACCAGCAACGTTTTTCAAAAAAAAAAAAACAACCCTTCAAGGTCAACTTTAACAGCCAGCACAAAACTTAAAGACTTGTTATTGTAGCCTACAAAGCTCATTCTTAAGAGCCACCAGAAGAATCCTGATGTCCCAGGATGGGTGAAAGTTTGTACACATTGACAAATCTGTCTTCAGCATTCTCCACCAACATCATGGTTTCTAAAGAAATGAAGTTACACAGAAATACCTTCATTGGTACTTTACAGCCATCACTGCCTCCTCTCCCAAGTTTTCCATAATCTCCATCACCCCAGGACCAGACTGTATCATCATCAGTGAGGCACAGTGTCTGTGCATCCCCGCTGCCACAGGCAATATCAATCACACGGTAACCCTGGAGAGCTTCCACCTGGAATGAAATCACTCATTTTTGTTCACCATAAAAGACTCAGTCATTTCGTTTCACGAAAGATGACAAACTCAGCTTGGAGAGGTGAACTACAAGTCTGAAACAACACAGGAACAAGGAAATAAAGGCACCTCTAAGAGCTTTGCTCTTTTCAAACCAGCAAATGAAAACCAACTATGTATTTTAAATACAGGACTTATTTTTTTTAATTGGTGAACTAGTTAAATTTTTTTACCTAAGTGTCGGGGAAAACAGTACAAAACCCTAAGGTTACTGAAAACTATATTCTGTTGAAATAATTTCAGGCTCTCTGGGCCTGTACTGAATACAGTAAGGGGAAAAAAAAGTCTTATTTTCAAATAGTCTTTCACTAGTTTACAATTTTTGGGCACTCGCATCATAATCTGAATTTAGTCGACGTCTTTTGAAATGATGCCATCTAGTGATGGGATTTGGAAGGACAAAGTAAAAGGTTGGTGACCCACATATATCACATCCTTCCTATCCTTGCCACTACTTGAAACAGATTCCAGGTGGCACAACCCATCATCCAAAGCAGCATGAAACTTCACATATTTCAATTCATCTATAGTTATCTATTTTCATACACACACAGAATACAGGGTGGGGAAAGGAAAGGTGGGCCAACCTTGGGTTTTGGGGGGGTCAGGGGAACGAGAACAACTGGATACAGGTGTTAAGGTCCCAAAGGGGACTAAGATGCATGATACCTCATCTCACAGATTGAAACACTGGAAAAAGTTAATGTTTGTAACAACAGAAATAGATACACAGAGCTATGAATAAAACTAACAAACTAACATTTGGTTTGATACAACCAATGAAAACTTGGCCTTTGCTGTATTTTCAGCAAGTGAATGCAGGAAGCAAAATGAACTTTCATTTCAGTTCAGGGCAGTTTTCTTAATACCATTACTTTAACTAAAATCCCTTAAAGAGTCTAGTTCACAGGAGTACAACAGTCTGAATTACAACTGTCAGCTATTAGTATTGGCAGTCTTCCTACTTTCCACGCTGCCCAAGTTCTCAGACTTACCACTTAAGAACCAAATGAAAACAGCTACCTTCTTAATCAAAACTTGCTTAACGTTCCTTAGCAAATAGCAATCAAATACTTCATAATTACTTTGGTTAAATTCTTATTAACTTAGTGCATACTTCAGTAACGTCTCAGTATTCAGTTGTGAGAATTAAGAGCATCATTACTGTGTCAGGAGAAAAAAAGCAGTTTACAAGTGACTCAGCAGCTATCACTGTAAACACTGTTATATTTCCCAAGAAGTAAATAATGAGGAAACCCAGAAAACAACGAGCTCATTTGTTACTTTCAGTGCAAACTACTCCTGTGAACAGGTAGAATTTACTTACTATGGGGTGGGGTTTTTGATTTGGGGGTTTTCTTTAAATCTCTAAAATAAGTTCCTTATAAGCTGTTTGGTGACCACTAACAAAGTTTTGCAGCTCCTCTTTCATTTTATCCTTTCAGTCATGGGAGCTTGTTCATTTCTTACAAATACGTGCCACTGTTTTGCCCTTTCATTCTTTGTATGCAGAAAGGCATAAAGTTATAAATCAGAAGATATGAACGGGACAAAGACTGTTGAGTGCTCCAAAGGTTTCTTACCAGTTTAGGTTTTAGTTGGTCCTCACTATCTCCATGCCCAAGGCGTCCATATCTTCCCTTTCCCCACGTGAAAAGGTCTCCTGCAGCTGTAATGCAAGCACTGTGGGCTCCCCCAGCAGCAATGTCAACCACTTCTATGCCTCTCAGAGACTCAATCACACGAGGGCGATCACAAGGGCTGAAATGAAAATGGCTGTCTAGACAAACTTTTGGGATAGACCATTCACATTCACCAGTATACAGAGAGAAGCTCTTAAAATGAGAATGAGGACACCTAAAATCGCTGAGTATTTGCTTTATACCAGTTTAATACCCTAAAGATTTAATTTTAACTAGAAAAATTCATTCAGATTCATTTAACTAGAAAAATATTTCATTCAGAAATAGAGACAGAGGCCTATAAAAGGAGTAAGTATTTTACCACATGTTTTATTACAGAACTACAGGTAAACTGAAACTACAAAGCCACTTTAACTAAAATCTGGTAAAAACTAAGCATTTAGCCTGGAAAATCAGTCCAGTTTAAGACACATCACCAAAATTTCTAAAATGTACCAGTATAAAACATATAATTTTGCCCCCATGAACTTAAGCATTCTTCTTATTTGGATCAGAACATTATCATCTCTAACACAATAGAACCTCTCCCTTAATGTGGGCAACAGTGCATATGAAAATCAGAAGGACAATAGCAGTTTTGCTCCCAAAAGTATCTGAAAGTTCCACATACCTACGAGACAGATCCTAAAGTAAAGCCATGAATTTTAGCATCCACAGATATGTTAGAAGACAATATCAAATAGAAAAATCAGATAAACTGCTTATCTGAAAAATATGATGAGGTTCTCCAATTTTAAAGTGTACGTTTCCACATCACTGCTTTCTGCTGACTTGTGCATATAGGGAGTACTCATAGAGCACTCTTAATATATAGCAACTGTGGTAAGTATCCATTTATAGTTTTTTTTAAATAACATTTCAAAGTGTTACTTGCCTTCGGTTTCCATGACCAAGTTTGCCATCTTCTGCTTCACCCCAAGAATAAACTTCTCCCTCAAAAGACAGTGCTAAACAGTGCTTTCCTCCTGAGTTCACTGCAACTTTCTTTATGAACACATGTTGAATGGATTCCAGTAAAGTTGGAGTAGAAACTGACTCCGTTCCTCCAATTCCAAGCCTACCACCTGCTCCATATCCAGTGGCATACAGCTTTAAAGTAAAGAATAAAATTTAGTTTTGTTTGCCTCATGCAGAACATTCCCTAGAAATGAATTCTAGAGAAGAATTCTTTATTCTTGGAAAATAAAGAAATATTTTGAAATATTTCACCTAAAAAACTTTGGGAAAATGCAGCTACATTCAAGTCAATAAGAACTCCCACTGATGTAATGGATTTAGTTTGAAATACTAAAGCTTATTTTGTAAAACTATCAAGAGACCACAGCTTTGCTTGATAGCATTACAAAATCATCTATGACCTGTAGCTCTCCTTCCAAGCAGCGTTATTATTGTTTTCCATCTTCTGTAGAATATACACACCTAAACACAGTTGTTTCTTTCCTTCCATCCCCTAAATACAGTTTTAATGTCTGATTTTCATTTGTTTCATCTCTCTGAATAATTTCTTTCAACAGAATGATGTCAAGAAATGTCATTAATCTGCCCTTTACCCTTCTGTGAATTATTAACAAGGATAATATTGACCCCAAGGAATCATTACAGTACCTCACTAGATGAATGTAACTGTTACATAAAGCTCTAGCTAAAATTCTCCATCACATCCTTAACAGCTCCCATCTGTATAAAAATAAAAATTTCGAATTCATGAACTGATGTTTTTCTCCTATACCTTACACTAAACTTCTGCATTAAGATTCCTTTTCGGTCAGGATTTGAGCACCTGGAAATGAGATGCTGCAATATCTAACTTACATTAAGCCAACTGTGAACAATTTCAGATTATACCTCTCCCTCGTCAGCAAGAAATAATCACCCCTGTTTTAGGGAACTCCGTGAGTATGCTGCTTGTACCCAACTTTGACAAAATCGGATCATATTTTTGAACTGAGAACTAAAATATGTTTCTTGTTTCAGCCATTTAATGCTATAGCAGTAGAAAGTACTGGTGGAGTTGGCACAGTTCAGATTCTTAAAGAAAGAAAGTTACTAACTACCAACAACAACAATAATAACAATAACAATAATAATAATAAACCTGTGCTATACACATTACTTTTCATTTAGCCAAACCCATTCTGACTGAGGGTGAAATATTTCAAGGGAATGAAACAAGCAATCATTTGTTGCATCCTTACTTTCCCATCAGCAGTCACTGCAAACAGAGTCTGTTCACCACCAATTAACTGCACTGGTCTGAGGGTGGCTAGAGCTTCACATGGAGTTGGGACTTTGACTTTTGCTCCTTCAATTCCACCAAGCTGTCCTCTGTGATTATGACCCCAACCATAAATAGTTCCACTGCCTCCAGCTGAAAGTGTCCAATCATCAGGTCGTCTGCAGAAAATGCAAGACAAGCAAAATTTTAAAAGAGCTTTTTAAAAGTCTCAAAAAATACAGTTTATCATTGTACAACAACAAAGCATCACAAGACCAAACCAGTAAAAGTTGAAAGAAATTACCTATTCATCCACTGGACAAGCTGCTCATCCTGTTCTCTCTTAAAGATGTCATGGCACTCATGAAGAACATCCATATTTTCATTATCTGCCATTAATTCTCGGATTTTCTTTGCCACCTGTGAAATATTTTGCATTAAACAACATAATTCAAATTACTGATTACGCCTACCACAGTTGGAATAAAATAATTCAAACTCAGTGTATCTTTTTACATGAAACACTTTCACATGTTCCATTAACCATTTAAAGTACTCCTGCAGTACCTCATCAAGGAAAAGGCGAGGTAATGGTGTCCTTTTATCAAGAGCCACAGCAACCCTGGATGCCATGCAGTATCTCCTGAACCAGGCCCATTTGTGCGTCTCTGCACAGCAAGGGAGAGTGTCCAACTCCAGGTCACAAGCCAGAGCCACAAGCACCTGCAGACCATCAAAACATTTTAGAGAGGTATCAAAAACATGCAATAAAAATCAGTATGCATTTGATAGAGATGAACAGCACATAAGCTAGTAGGGCCTGAATAGAGTCTCAAAGACAAGTAAAGTCACTAAGAGCCATCCATCTTCATTACCCTCATGGGTGGGATAACATCAAGTGTACCCACACTATCTCACACAGGTATCTAATTTCCTCTTTCAGTCCAGAAATTTTCATAACCTCCCTGTGAAACACATTCCTAGATTAATTAACTTTTCCATATCAAATCACATGTGCTTAACTTTTTACCTTCAATTTCTGTCTCCTTTCTACAATTCAATGAATTTTCAATTGCTTTTCAATTTGACTCAATTTCAAATCAATGTTTCAGATGAATATTGTGAACAACAGATTACTTCCTCCTCCTATAAACTTCTAAGATTTTCTGTTAAGATAGGTATGCCCTCTTAGTTTCACTTTTATACTATGAAGGAGGCTTTTTCAGCCTTTTATTCTTCTTGCTCTTCTCCAGACTTCCTCAGTTTGTTTATTTTTACTTTGAAGTACAGGCTCCATTTAAGACATTGTCATTTTTTCCAACTGGATGTAAATAAAACCTTCGGAGTACTGAACTAACTAAATAGAAATATATAACACTCCTATTACGACAGCTCAAAATCACTTATCAAAAAGCATGCTTACAAGATGTTTTTCTGAGCTTCTCTGCCTAGCCATTCGTATATTTGATTCTCCTTTTAGAAGCAGTACTCTGGTTTTGTCAGTAAATGTTACTGATATAGGACTAAGTGAACTTCGCACATCTCAAAAAATCCCAGAGCTATTTTAAAGTATTCTTTACTGATTGTACTGCATTACCTTAAAGAAAGGGCTGTGGAGCAATTGCTTGCCACCTCTCACAATGGGGTCTTCATAGTCAAACTGTCGCTGCAAAGCTTCTGGAAGACCTTTAACCAAAGCAGCTAAAGCACTCCCTGTGAAACTCTAGAAACACCACACAACCAGAAAGTTAGTCATAGTGCATGCACTACAGGAAGTACATTATTTAGAAGACTGTGACAAACACGAATAACTTCCCAAACTACAGATAGCTGTGTGAAGTACCATTTCCATCCACTTCTTATAACAAAATTATTTCTACCACTTTTTGGCAATTCTGAAAGCACATCTATTCCTTCTTGGAATTAGCCATTTCTTTTATTCTAAACTGGAGTACCTTTACAGACTTGCAGACCTGTGCAAGAATACTATTCATTGGCCTATGTCCTATTTTGCACTAACACAAAGGAAGTTGTACATCAGGGCTAGCACTTTAATTTTAATGTGAAAAATGTGAAGAGGAGCATCCCTGCCTTCTTACCAAAGCCCGTGTTTCTCCCTCGTTATCCCCTAGGATCCGGTTGATGTTAATGGACTGGCCAAATTCTGTGGTGAGCAGTTTCCGTAGTCTCTGCAAAGCCCACATTCTGTGGCCAGCAGCTAAGGAAAAATATGCACACAAAGAACGTCATTACTTAAAACAACCATCGTAACTTCAAAAAACATAGACCTAATTTTAAGACGATACTCACCTAAGGCACTCAGTTGAGCACAAGCTGCAAGAGAAGCTGCCAAGCGAGGAACTATGCTCCTGTTAGAAGCAAAATTTAAGCGAAAATCCAACAAACACGTAACCAAATCCATTGAGGGACATGAAAGAATGCAACGATCTGAGAGAAGGTCTTTAGGGCCTGCAAGAAACAAAAAGCAACAACAAAAAAAAGCTGGGGAAGGCTTGTCCTCGAACTGAAATAAGAACAGAACATAGGCAGGATTTTGCTGGCCAAACACAGCACTCTAGAGTGCTAGTCTGCATCTGAGTTATCTATTCTACTTCCCTTTGAAGAGACTTGGAAGAAAAATGCACTTTCATGACTTAATTCATGTAATTTTAAAACAGACACATTTTAAAAAATAAGGGCATTTCAGATGACTTGTGTCCCAGAAGTATCTTCTCTTCATTGATGAAGAGGCAAACTAGAGTGATTACAAAATATTTTTCTCTCTTCTCTATGTAGAAGTGCACCTCTCAGGACTTAGCTGAAAAGGTTTCCTAAGTATGAATGAAAATGTTTTCTTAGTATAAATGTAAATGAACTGTTGAACTTTGGCACGTAAATACCATGCAATAAGTGCACTGTAAAAAGCTAACAATAAAACCTACTCTTACCCTCCTGTAAATGATGTATGTGATACCTTACCTGCAGCTGGCATGATAGGGTAAACTGTGAATCGCCATCCCCATCCATTCACAGACCCATCACTGATGAACTTCCACTTTAACTCATCCCCTGGAATTCGCAATTCACTAGACCAGTCTGACCACTCACGACCTGTTACAGTAGGCAAGACAAGCATATTCAGCTCTTCTGCCTGAGCCAAATGCTAGCCACTCATCAACAGCAATTGGTTAAAGATGATAAATGTGGGGAAATACAAAAGGTGGAAAGGATTTTAGGTGTGAGAAATAAAAGCAGGCCTCAGAAAATAAAGCAAAGGATTTAGAATTCAGCTTTGCCTGTGAAAAACTAGAAGAAGATACAGTTATGCAGCACCAAGGACATTAAAACAATGGTTAGGGTTTCTAGGTTTGGCCTAGATAGATTTTGGAGTTGCAAAAAATATTAGCTTAGCAAGATAGATACATTTAAGCCTTATAATGGGATATTGTGTATTGTTATGTCAAGGCATAACAATCCAGTATTTTATTCAACAGTTGTACATGTGCTGTTTATGAATTGGTTAAGACAGCTGTTTGTAACTTTTAGAAGCACGCTGATTGGCTAAAAAGTTTTTAAGAGTGCTTTGCAAACAGAAGGTTTTGGGTGTCTCAGACGCGTGAGCCCAGTCCCATCTCTTGTGAGACTGATGCCAAATAAAATAATAAAAGGCTCCTGGAATGCTTGTCTGGGCTCCCCGTCCCATTTATCGGAGATCGCCAACAATAAACATCACACAAAGGCATTCAAGAAAAAAAGCTATGTAAAGCACATGAACATAAATGTAAAAATGTTATATTAAGTCTTAAAAAGTTCAATTAGCACTGCTAGCAGATAGCCTTAGTACTTTCAGTACTTTCAGTACACATTCAGGAGGCTACTAAGAGAGCTTACTAAAATCCATTGTCCTATTTTCAAATTAGCTTTCATATTACAAAAATATGTAATAACCTATAAATTTAAATTAAGCTTTACAGCTTCCAACCAGGAACCAACCAGGAAATATCTCAGTAATGAAACATGTTTGGGGAAAAGTGGGTCAACATTAAAAGCCCACATCACAACTGCACAGGCAGTAACTACTGAGACCCTCGCACACAATGTAGTGTATGGGTAAGTTCAACACAAAATTTAATGTGATTAAAAATATTCCTCCAAAACCTCCTACAAATTAATACTGCTTAAAAATTAAAACAGAGATGTCAAGATTAAAGATGTGAAGAATTCACGTAGTGTCACATACAAAGACCAGAGCAGGAAACAGAAAGAAAGAGCACCAAGCTATTATTTTGGACATTTGACAGCAGAAGAGCATTTGTCTTGACTGTATGAAAGCTGAAATTTCTCTAAGTACTACCTGAAAAAGGAAAAAGCTAGCAAAATAAGTATTCTTTTCCAATTTTTTAGAATACACTTTGATTATATAGAAATTCATACATGATGGCAGGGGTGCTAAACACTGAATTTTACACTCTATCTGCTCTTTGGAAGAACTGGACAACCTAACATTCACTTCCCAGAGAGTCTCTACATCCAAAGACACGAGATCAATCTTTGCATCTAGATCCTACAAACTTCTTAGTTTAAAAGACAGTATCAATTAACACAGGTTTTCCTCTCTTTTACTGGCATATCCCTAACAAGAAGTCAGTCAGAGGCAGTGGCACATTTCATTCAGCACTTAAGAGTAAATCACACAAGACATTTTGAAAAGCACCATTTCTCCGAACCTGATCGGACGGACACAATCCTATTGACGCCATCCATTATGGTGAGTGGATCGTGACGCCGCTCCGTAGAACACTGGCGGTCAAACTCTACCCTCAGTCCCTCAGCACCTGAACAGGAGCAAAGAGTTCACACATTTCTACAGAGCAATCAATACTGCAGACAAATGCAGTATTTCAGAAATCCACATGAAATCAAACACAGTTGTTTGGAAGCCATAGAGCTCATTAATAAAAGTAACTTCTTTTGATTTGATGATGTTATTTGCCGTAATTTCTTCTCATTGTACAGCTTAAATCACAGCAAACTTGTGTGAGTAGGGGCTAGCAGACAAAAGACCATAGCAGAACATTCAAAACTAAAGTTTCAGAAGACAAAAAATGCCTATTTACAGCTAAGGCAAATAGCTCTTTGTAACTTTTGGTAAGTACTAGGTAACTTACTGAAGGAAGCACTAATGAAGCATTAAAACAAAGAAGTATTTCCCTTGCTCAAGACTAGAATATGAGTGTTCAATTACTAAACCTGAAAAAGACTCAGTCCTTCTCAGCTTCATAACTGAATGGAAAACAGCAATGGAACTGGAATCACACCCAGTGAGCCCAGAAATGCACATTGTACAGAACAGAGATTTTCACCAGCATGTAAGAAATCAGCTTCAAGAAGTACTTTTCTATAGCAACAGGACACATAGTATGGCTTTAAAAGTTCAAACCATATTTTTTAAGTTAAGGAACAATTTAATGCAGGCAGGCTTAAAAATAATTGAATCTTAGCAACATAATTCTAAGAATTCTGTACCTGGTATTTTAACTGTGCCACTAGAAGATGTATCGTCAGTATACGGATGGCTGCTCTCTACCACAACTGGTTGTGAAGAGAGGCGACCACTTTGTGAATCAGTTGCTACATCTTCTAGTTCAGTAACACAAAGCTCCAACAACATATCAGCAACCTAAGAAAAGAAAAACACACAATTTACAAACTGTATGTTTGATTAGTCCAAAAAATCTAAGTTACTACCATTCTTCCGAAATTTAAAATAAATAACTTCTTTTAGGAAATCTGATTCATAAACCATCATATTAATTTAAAAATACTCTTTTTGGTAGTGTTAGAGCTAGAAAAATTCCTAGAACTAAAAGCCAAAAAACTTCACTTTTCAGTAAGTAAATAACAACACAAATAATTGTTTTCCCTTGCAGAAAAAGCAAACTATTAAATCTAAGCTGCAGAGCATATACAAGCATAGAAAGGTATAAATATTTAACCAGTATGTAATATTGCAAAACGCTGTTTAGGGAGGAAATGCCAAAAGTATTAATTTTAAAAGAGTTTCTAATAAAAATTCTGTCTCCAAAACACAAAATCCCCACACAAACCCAAAGCTGTTCAGCTACTCACTGCTAATGCTAAAGAAAACAGAATTAATGTAGAAGTGCATATACAGCATGTACCTAAATTGACTGGGAAAACTCAAGCCCAACATAAATATACACAGCTAATCACTGCAAATTGGGCAGGGGGAGTAACAGTTTCAGAAATCTTAGAAGAAATGCATTGTTATTCATTAGGAAAAACTACTATTTGAAAGGTAAAGCTACAAGAAATATTAAACAGTTTTCAGCTCGTTACTGTACACAGATATTCTATAAATAATTTATGATTTGTCACATTCTGTCAGCTATGGAAAAAGAACCCCATACCCATGGCTACTTTGTAAAAAGTTAGAAACTTCAATGCATTAAATGTAAATTTTAACAGATCAGAAGAATTATTATATCATTAAGAATACAATATACTAACAGCATTTTGAGCTAGCAATAATGACTGCATCATTTTGAAAAATAAACTCAGATGCAAAACAACCCCATCACAGAAGTTTTTAAACTAACATTATATAGATCAAGGATAGAGCTTGGTTAATTCAGCTTCATTACAATAACCACTGACACTTGGTCAATACACAAATACATTCTATCTTAACGTCTAATTGCAGCATGAGAAATTGAGAAATTCATCTGTTACTGACACTCATAGCACATGCATATATTTGCGTAATATTTCCATTAAAATGGTTAAAGCTCACATGCATTTAAGTTCAACTCAAATTTTCATGCGTAATAGGTTTCTCAGGATGCTGAACTGCAGTTCCAATACAAGAAAGTATTCCAGCAAGCTAGTAATAAAAAGGACATAGATAAAATGCAACAGAAACAAAACCTGACCTGTGGGTAAGCTGTGCCCATGCCAGACAGCACAGCTGAGAGAACATCTCTTCCCTTTTCGCCTGCTCGGTTGGACACTGCAAGCTTTAGCAGGTCAACCATGACTCGTGTGTCATCTGGTACCAGGAGACTTGTAAACTCATCCAAGTACTGTGGTTCTGGGCCAGATACCTTACTCTGACTTTCGACATCCTACAAAACAAACAATAAACATCCCTCTGTCTTTGAACTGATTTTTAAAATGCAGTCATTTACAGAATAACTTCTAAAGCACAAAAACCAAAAGAACTGCTATATAAAAGCATGGTAAGGACTTAAGTTTTAAGAAAAGCATTGACAACATTACTTCTTTGGTTTTTGTCATGGTTTCTGCAATAATACTGGCAGCCCCAGGGTCATCTGTGACTGGAATGAAAGGACGGGAAGAGGCAGCAGCAGCTGAGGGAGTTACAGCAGACGGTGTCACAGCATCTTCTGAAGGAACAACCTAGCCAGAACAAATAATACCAAATGAAATCTTCAACAAGACACTGTAAAATCTTTAAGAGTTTAACTATTTATTACAAGGGCTAGTGTTTGAAGACAGCAGCAATTTAAAAACAGCCATAAGTTCAAAACCAACAGATCCACTGTCTGTATTTTTAGCTTTCTATTTTAGCTTCTATTCTATTAGTGCGGGTGAAACAGCCAACACTCCCTTCAATGCCAGCTACTACAAAAACATACAATAAAACATCAGTGCCTGCAGAAAAGTCTACAAAGTAGAAGGCAAACCCTGACAATACATATCAAGGTCACAGTTTATAAAGGCAAAAGACCTCTGCAGTAGCAAGCCTTTTCTTTTTTCTGCTTTTGTTAGCAGTTGGGAATCAACATAGTAGAACTGCATTCAGGGCCTCATGTCTACATCAGTTGATCTAAGTTTACAATTAATTTCATTAAATAATGGTCAAATATTCTGCTATTCTTGACTTTTTTTAGTATCACTCCTGTAAAATGAATTCCATATCTCTAAAATATTACTAGAAATCATCACGATTGCATTTAAATGACAGTACTTTCTGAAAGTTCAAAACTGATCTCACAATAAAATTTTCGTTTTTTCAAATCTGACGTGCAGAGAACCTAGTCCTGAAATTACAGCATGAAGGAATTTTTTATTCTCTGCTGTTATCAGACTAATTGAGGTATTTGTCAGAGTGACAGTTAAAAAGTGATGAAAAAAATTATGTGACACTTTACCTCCCCTCTCCTGTCCTGCCATGGGTTTGGGCTCAGCCTCTCCTCAATATCTCCTACAAGCACACACTCATCTCCATTTGCAGGGCTTCCTGCAGAAGTAGCATCTGATGGGGGGGCTGGCGATGAAGAGGGACATTCTACTGGTGCAATCATACTTGCAGGCATCAATGCTCCAACAACTGCATCCCTGAAATCATTTTGGATGGATTAACATAAACCTAATTGTACTCCTCTGTTGAACTTGAAAAATTGTATTAGCTTGTCTTAATGAAGTTTCCAAGCTCTAGAATTTAGTGGGTAGTTCATTGTTATTCTCCTTTGGGCCTGATGCTTCAATATTTAACATGAGTTTCTCTTTATAAATTTTAGCACAAATACTCTGTTCTCTAGTAACAACGGTGGCACGGCAAAATTTTATTGTTCTTTCCACTCTGCCCTGTACTGCTTCTTCCAGATCATCCATCATGATTTTCTTACTGCTTCTACATTATTTACTTGAGCATTTCTAAATGAACAATTTTTTCCCCAGGCAATGGAAACTTTTGTAAACATAACAACATAAAGCTAACATCGACATCAAAAGAAAATTTTGATGCAGCTTAGGCCCATCCTGAGGAGTCCAAACTTGTTAAACAATTTATACCTGACTCAGGAGTCCCCTAATAGATGGTAAGCTATGTCATCTTTTGCTCTGCAACAGACAATGTTTCCATGCCTACCTGGCATACATGATTTGCAATGCGATCAGTATATGAGACAGTGCCTGCTGTTTGGCAACATTCCCATCAAGCGACAGGAGAATCTTAGCAAGGGAAGGGCGATTCGGCTTGGAACTGTTTGTCCCACTGATTTTGTTACTGGCAGCAGAAGAATCTGCATCGGAAGGAACACCTAACAAGAGGTGGGGGGAAAGAGAAGGTAAGCATTTTTTAATGGTATAATACATAAAAGGAAATGATTTATCTAATTTCTCATTAAATCAGAAGAATGACTGTGAAACTAATGTTACAGTTGATTCTTAAACTGCAGTGCCTACAGTTACAATATTAAAGTTCATACTGAGGCTTTCCAACATGGGCTTTCATAAAATAGTATTTGATCTTGTTACTTACTTATGAGGATTAAGGTAATACAGATAGAAATATTTTAGTGATCATCACCTAAAACAAGTTTTACTTACACAAACATTCTGAAATAACAAGAATATTTATTAGGTACACATTGCCTTGGTCATGAAAACGCTTAATTAGCAAGATGTTTGATGCTTTTATATTCAACACAAAACACTGCTGGTTTGATTCCCTAATTCTTAAGTCACTTACCTTAGAAACAAGAGGTAATGTGTAGAAAGATTAATACTAGTGTAGCATTCATCTATCATGACCTCCATAAAGTCCTTGGGGTGTTTGAGAAAGCATGTTGCATTTTAATTTAAAAGTTCCACTTTCATTAAGAGTTTTGGTTGGTTTTTTTTTTTTCCCCCCAGAGGTGTATTTTGTTGGTTTGTGATTTTTTTTTAAAACCATTTTCTTTTGCACTCTTCTATTAAACCACACACAAAACAAACACTCCAGTGGCAGTAAAGGAAAAACAATATAAGGCAACAAATACCAACCAAGATAAGAAGCACCTAAAGGGTCCCTCGCTGTCTGGAAAAGGACTGGTTCATGAACAGATGGTGTAGCTACATCCACCGTTGTCCATGCTACACTGTGGGAAGAGCCACAAGCAACCCGAGTGATTTTTTGGCCTTCTAAGCCCTGGACAAGAGTGGGTTTTCTATTGACTGTAGTAGTTCCATTGCCTTGTTGCCCATGGTCATTGTCACCCCAAGCATAAACCTGCCAGGAAGAATGTCCACATATTACTTAGCTTCACTGCTTATCTCATTTAAATGCTTTCTTAAAAATTCCTAAAAAAAAAATGTTAGTGATTTGTGCTAGTAATCTAGGACACTTTCAACAACCTATTGTCGTGACATTCCCTCACTTCATTAAATAATGCAGGCATTATCATACATTAAAAGAAAAAAAAAACAATCAAAGCAGCACTTTATCAGATGATTCATAAATTATTGCCAAATCATAATTGATCAGTTGATTCATAAAACACTCAATGTTCACAGTGAACAGTAAGTTAGAAGAATTAATTGCCTAGTAATTACACTGGAGAGCTGAAACAACATTATGATAACACTGCAATATTATGGTAACACTGCAAAAACAATATGATGATAACACTGTCCAGAATACTATGACTGCTGCTGTGTTTCCAGAGCAAGAAGCAGGATTCCTTTCTGCATCAAGGAAAGAGGGGAAAGGAGGGTGATGCCCAACATACCTGTCCAGTGTCAGTCACTGCCAGACAGTGGAGTGCTCCCACAGCCACGTGCACAATCTTTTTACCTCTCAGTCCTTCCACAACCTGCGGCTTTCGTACGTGCACGTCTGTGCCATGGCCTAGCCTGAAGTAGTCTCCCTTACCCCTGCAACAGACAGTAAATGTAACATTCAAAACAACTGTACTGTTTTCACATTCCTCTTCAATGCAGCTTCCCAGCTGAGCTGAGTACACTTCGTATACAATCACTGCCTGAAACACACATACCAACTAGCAAATGCTTCAAAACTGAATTACAAAGGCATAAGAATAACTGCAGTTTCATTACACCATAGCTTCTCACCTCAAGAGAGAAGAGCACGATCATGACTAATTTTTGAATGCAAAGCAACTGGTATTACAATTAATTTCCTCTGCTGCAGAAACATTGCAATTATAAACGCTTACAAAATTCACATTTTTGGATAAGACTTGGGCAGATTTATACTACTGAGGATAAACCTAACAAAAACAGAACCTTTAACAAGTCTGCTCCCATGAAAAATATTCACAGGGAACTAAAAATGTTTTCAGAATTGAGTTTTTTTCACATTGTTGGATGCCTCAGTATAGATTCTCAAGTCTCCACAATTTAAATTCTTCAAAAATTGTTACACACAAACTGCACTAAAAAATAGCATACACAAGAGTAATGTAAACACCTTAAAATGCCTCTACCAAGAATGTCAGTAAAGACAAAAAAAACCCTGATATTTCTTCCAGTATGTTTTAATAACCACTCACTCAGTTCTTTTGCTCACCACCAATTTTTCTCAAGAAAGGTTATATTATGCTGGAGAGAAACATGATATAGAGTACTGTTATCTACCTAAAGTTATAATCCAGAAGTCATTATTTTTTTTCTCAAACCATTACAAATTCAAGAATGAAAGTTTAGAAGCAACTCAGCCATCCCCAGCTGAAACAGACCCAAAAAAATCTCCTTGTAGACCTGCAATGTCATGAAATAGCTGTAGATTTTTGTCTAGCTGTAACATTGTTAAGAAAAACTAAGGCAAAGAAGGAATAATCAAGAATTTTGGAATGAGTTCTTAAAAAAAAAAAAAAAAAAAAAAGACTGTCAAATTCCCTTTCAAAATTCCCTTTCCTCTTGCTCCTTTTGTCTCTACAAAAAAAAAAAAAAAAAAAAAAAAAAAAGAGGAGGGAGAGCAAGAAAAATACGGTTTCCAAGGGCAACTCTGAAAAACAGCATCTCTGTTAAAAACTTTTCTTCCCTTTAACAATAGCAGTAACCTACAAAAATGAAAGTTTTGTGTATTTCACTCCATATTATTCAGCAACTGCTGACAACAGAACAAAAATGACTGGTTTAAGCCTACTTAGCTTTGATATACATCAAATGGGACACAGTCTTATTATATAAGAATGGGGTAAGACCTTGAACTGGTTAGTGCTCTGAAGTTGACCTGCCATGCAGTAAGCTCTCAGATTTTACAAAAAGATTTATAAATCCAAAAAGCTAGATTTGTGTTCAAAACAAAGCAGAAGCAAGCAGGCAAACAGAAGAAAAATAAAACCATATCTCAGTAACTCTCAAGGATCATTTCATACCAATTCCTGCTCCAAGGCATCATTACTGACAACTCAGTGGCCTTCTGAGCAGGAACAAGCTGCTGTTGTGTTCCTGCCTCCCCAAGGAAATTCCTTCCATCTGCTCTGAACTTCAGCTTACTTCCTCACTCTCCTGCATCCTTACTCTCTCAAGTCTCTGCTTTATGCATAGGCTACATAGTCCAAGCTATGGTTATCAGGTCCTTTTTTTCCCCCTCACTCTACTCCAAAGTCTTGAATTAACGTTCTTTTAATGTTTCATGGCACCCAAAAGAGGGAATGATCTCCCCTTTTCTCCACTAATTCCATAGGAGCCAGGCATTCTAACAGAGTACAACAAACTAGGAATCATGCTACAAGACACAGCATTAGAGTAATTGAATGGATGCAGCTCATCTGGAAGAGCTGTCAGTTTAAGAGACAAAGCACACAGATAAGGCACAGAGTCCAACAGCACTAAATACAGCACATAGTTAGCAAGTGCTTTGTTAATACTTCCTGGCAAATGTAACATACCATGTCCATACCACTCCTGACTTGGTCAGTGCCAACGAGAACTGTGCACCACACTCAATCTGACAAACGCCTTGGCCGTTCAGTCTTTCAATGTTCTGAGGAATGTTGCATCCTTCACTTCCTCCTCGGCCCAGTTTTCCAAAATCACCATCACCCCAAGAAAACACCAAACCTAACAAACATCAAATTGCAGGTCAAACAATGATCACAGTATTCCCATGTGCTTAAAAAGTTTCTGAAACAATACACTCCCACCTTCATCTGTCAAAGCAAGAGTCTGAGCATCTCTGCTTCCACACGCAACCTGAATGACTCGGTGGCCAAGGAGCACTTTAACCTACAAAACAGATAGAGTAAGTAAGAAGTTTTCAAAGAAATTGTTTTAAAAGCTTAGTAACATTTCCAAGGTCTTATGACTCATCTTGGTCACTGCGCCCAGCCTGAGCGAAGAACTATCCAGCCATGCTCAGAATGCAACACTGCTACATGGTAGCTTCCAGCCATGCATCAAAGTAGATGCAGGACATGAATGCTGAAAGCAGCACTAGCCATTTTACATCACTTCCCAAGAAAGAAACTGGATCTTTTTGGCCTGTCTGAAATAGCTTTACTTTCACTAGAGGTACATGTGCCAAAACCTAACTTAGATCACTCCAAAACATACTGCCTTCATGGCTTTTGTTACTTTAGCTTTATGCTGCTCTCATTTGTTAAAACACATTTGCACTCCATCAAAAACAAGAAACACTGATTTTACCATCTTAGGCTTCAGCTGTGTGGTATTATCTCCATGTCCTAGTCTTCCATACTCTCCAAGACCCCATGTATACAGCTCGCCACTAGAGGTAATAGCAGCGCTGTGGGAACTGCCACAGGCAATATCACGGATGCGTTTGGTTTTCAACGCTTCTATCAGCCTGGGTTTATCACAGTTCCTAGAGAAAACGAGCAACAAATCCATTGTGTTCATCATAAAACAGCCACACAAATACTCCCAACTCTTGCAATACAAATCATGCAATAACTAACAGTAATCTCAAAATAAAGTAAGATACAACACTCTGATTCCAAGATATACTCTTTAGCAGCACCATAAATCCAAAGTTTACACGGTACTTTGTTTAAGTTTAATGTACTTAAAAGTTTATTTAAAGAATATTTTATATATATGCTGCAAAACTTACATGAGAAATTCAAAATATCAACATGATGTATCAATTAAACAGTGCATAATAGAAAATGAAAACCAATTTTCTGTCACTGCCCAAAGTTAAGTGATTTATTAGCAGCGGACACAGTAATCGAGATGACACTTCCATCCCAACTTTGCTCTTCACGATAGAGAAACCAGAACTAGAATTTACTGTTAAGCTTCTATGTGAGTACTAGAAACATTTATTCTTCATGTGATTACAATGTTCTCTTAATTCCAAAAAGAGATTCAACTCAAGATTTTCTAATATTGTCTGTACCAGGACCACTATTAAGATTCCATAAAATTATGCATAGCCTCTGGAAATATTGCTACTGTGAAATGCCCAAGATCTCCAAATCTCACTTTCAATAAAATTACATAAAACATGAGGCAGTTGAACAATAAACAGTAATATTGCTCTTATGTGGACTTCCCTTTTCATTAGCCTGACCCAGCCTTATGAACATTTATTTGTTGTAATATATTAACCATCTGAATTAACTTTTTATGTATTATGGGGCAGGTCCTCAAAATATATCGGAATTACAAAAATGTTTACCCATGGGCTTTGTTTATCAGGGGTTTTTCTTTCAAAATATTGTTCTGTGGGTAAATACAAAGTAAAATCTGAGATAATTCAAATTTTTCCCAAAGCTGTCCAGCAGAAGATTAAACTAGGTATTACTGAAAAGTGTAGGAAGTTTATTTCTGGCTACCAAGTCTGTGAACCGAAGTCTAAAGAAAAGGGCTATAAAATGACAAGCTTAAATTATGAACTGTTACAGCTCAGGAATGTAAAATTGCTACGGTTTTACTCCTCAAGGCACCTCTGAAAACCATACCTTATTAAAAGTAACCAAAAAATATATGTCAAAAATATGGAATTTCATCAGTGACATTTTAAAATACTAGCCAGCATTTTATCCACTAGGTATCTTTCCAAGTGTTATATTAATTGAACACCTCCTTTTGCTACAAATGCTGCACCAGCATATACTGTGTAAAAAACCATCTTCTTACAACACATTTTATTATTCCTACTGTATTAAAAATACTGTTGTTGTCAATAGTGGTGGTCAGCTGTAACATTCAACACAAATCTTTTACTGAAATACAGACAAATTGGGTAACCTTACATTCGACTGAAGTGACCAAGTTTTCCATCATCTCCTTCACCCCACGAAAATACCTTTCCATCGACAGTTAATGCCATAGCATGCCGGCCACCTAAAATTGTAAACATAAATTTACATTTTTGAGCTATCAAGCAGGCAGCAGGTCTAGCAACAATTTGACATTGCTGTACTTCTACACTGCAACTGTACAAGCCCTTCAGCCCCACAGATATTACTTATTTTCTTTGGAGCTTTTATGTGATTTACTTTAAAATAAAAAACTTTTGTGACAGTAGGTCTCCTGGCACGTTAAAAAAAACAAACAAACCAATAATCACTCAATTTTTTTATTTTCAGAGTTGCAAGAAAAAATAATGAGAAAAACAAACCCACCATTTAGAAATACTAAAAATGAAAACACTTTCTTTCAATCAAATGGAAACACCAAAGTTACCAAAGTTAACTTCCAGCAGACAAGAAAACTTGTATGGTCTAAATTCACAGATTTTAATAACAGAACCATTAAATTTAATCTAACATTGTATACAACAGACAGAATTCAATAACCTGTATTTATTTTTTAAAAAGAATCTGATATGCTAGGGCATCACATCACCCAAGAAAATTGCAAAGCAACTATTTTCAGGCTTAATATGTTAATATGTTTCTGTGTATAAGGGTAGCAATAGTCAGTACCTGAGTGAACAGCCACCTTCTTTACCACATAGTTGCTGAGAGCTGTAATCTGGCGGGGAATAGGCACAGTTCCACTAGATATTCCTAAACCCAGCCTTCCATTTGTGGCTTCTCCACAGGCATACACTTTACCCTCTACAGTCACTAGAATGAAGAAAAAGGTTTGAAATACCATTAGTGTTTCACAACTCAAAATCTCTTTCTGGCCTTAAATAACTATATTTATTTTAAACTTATGTTACCTGCAAAAAGGCTTTTTGATCCTCCAGCTACTTGTACAACATTCAAGGCAGACAGGGTTTCAGAAAAGGAAGGGACTTTTATCTAGAGCAGACAGGAAGTAAAAATCATTACAATAAACTTTCATGTTTTACACTCTAAAAAGAAGCGCTCTTAACAATACACCAGTTAATCTAACAGGTATTTTCAGATGCTTCACACATGCCAATTAATACACACCAGGCAAAAGACAAAAAACCAATGAAAAAAATTTTAATACTACTCTTTGTAGCTTTCAGTAATAAACTGTAAAATTCTAATAAAGTCTGGATTAATTTTAAGTTGTGTGACTCATACATTTTATTTTTCGCTGTTTCTCTTTTGTACTGAAGTATGAAAACAACATACCTTGGAACCTTTTAGCCCTCCCAATTGGTCTTTGTCATTCAGTCCCCAAACAAAAACTTTGGTTCTTATTGTAGCTGCTGATTCAAGCCCAGCTGCCTTCTTTCTAACAAGACTGAACAAATTGAGAAAAGAAAACAGTCAGTTTAGCAAACAGCATGCTGTAGCATAGGCACCTTTTTACTGTATTTATTGATTTTTACAGTTTGGAACAGCTTCAGGACTCAAGCTACACTACCACAGTTAAAAAAAAAAACAAACCAGCAACAAAAATCCAGAATGTTTCGCTGAGCAGTGGTAAATACACGTGCCACATATCAAATACAAGCACATCAAGTTTTTAGCTCAAGTATACTGCAAAAGTGGATGAGTCATACAAAATGTTACACGTCACCAGTGTGATCATCTCAGACCTTATTTATTGACAAAGGATCTACTTACAATTCCAGTAAACTAAGATACCAATTATCTCTTTACTATCATTCAACCTAATTAAGGTGTTCTTCCTACAGTCATAAGAATATACAGATACTAAGATTCTTTACCTTTTCCCCCTCCTCCACCACTGCAGTTACCTACCTCCCAGTGTTAGCTTTATCATCATCCTCTTCCTCATTATCAGAAGCCAGGAAAGGGACAGCAGCCAGATCTTCATCCTCAGCACGTATACGTCCTAGTATGCTGAGACCATGTATTTTGCAATCAATCCCAGAGCTTCTGCACTGCTTGATTGCAATCTCAATATATCTGTGGTACTAAAAAGAAAAACACTCTATTGACATCTTTTGGGTTCTATGTAACTTCATAAAACATAGGAAAGAATTAGAACTTTTGCTTGACTTTGTCACTTTAACAAAATGAATCTGTCACCTTAAATACTTGTCATTTCAGCTCTAAATAATTCATACCTTGTCATTAGCATAAGGCCTCACTCATTTGAATAAGATTTCACTCCCAATCTCATGGAATTCATTACATATTTCTCCTTGCTGTAACTGCAGTCCAAAATTACCCCCAAAATTTATTGGAATGTCTTACTGGTTCACAGGTATATTGATTTACATAAAACCCTCTAAAATATATCAGTCTATTATAGAATTACATTGTGATTATGGTAAAACTTTTCAGAATAATTAACTTTACTTACTTGCCAGAAATACTGCCAAGTTAAAAGGAAAAATAAAATACCAGGTTCTAATGATCACAACAACGCTCTTCATCCACCTCTTGCAGCACATTTTTCTGTTGCACACAAGAGTAATTCTCACACAGACTTCACTTACTTCAGTACAGTCACTGAGCAGAGGCACTGTGGTGTCTGTAGGATTTATATTGATTGTCTTCAGCTCTATAAGGTTATTTAAGGAATTACCCCCTAGAAAACAAAACACAGAATGAAAAAAATTTTAGGATATGGCGTTTGCTTCACAGGCACTGTGCATGTTAAACAGAAGACTATGTTAACAGAAACCAGATAAATACCTACTGTTGAGTGCAAGGAAAAATTTTTTGACTTCTCAGAGAACATACACATACCTGAAACTACAACTAAAGAGGGCATGTAGCTGCTGTCTGCAGGGTCCACTATCATCTTTAGTCTGTGAACAAGAACATCTGGAAAAATCTCCAAGCGAATCCAGTGCTAGTAGAAACAAAGATTTTCATTTTTAGAGAGTTATTCTTACAACCACCATATGGTTAACAAGAATATATACGTGAAGTTTGTGAAGAAAGCATGAAAAGTATTTCTGAAATGTACAGAGCAGCTGCAATATATGGAAACTAGCCAACGGGAAATAACCTTGTGAACTTCTTTCTTGTCCTACCTCCAATTACAAGAGAAATAGTTGTAGCAAACAATTTATTTCAGCCAAGACCAACACCATTAAGAACACACAAAGGACAGTGCCACTGGAGGTTATGAAATAGGACATAATTCTTAGGTTACAGTCTGTACAAAAACTGGAGGAAGAGTACTTGGAGATATTCTCAGCATGGCCATCAACAGAGCATCAAAACACACTGGACAGATGTCCAGCTGCAAATCCTTGTGCCTAGGCTGGTCACAAAACACTGCTGGAGGCCAATAAAACTGGTAAACCATAAACTGAGGAAAAATGCCTCCCATAAATTATCTGGATGCAGGAGTCAGACGCACATTAAGCAACTTTGCCAATGACACTAAACCAGGCAAAACTGTTGACTCCCTCCAAGACAGAGAGGTCTTGATAGACTAGAGGGTTCAGTAATCACCAACAGTATGAAATTTAACTAGGGCAAGTGTGGCACTCTCCATCTGGGATGGGGTAATCCTGCTTATACTTACAGACTAGGGGATGAGAGGCTGGAGAGCAGCCCCACAGAAAGAGAGCTGGAGGTTCTAGCGGATGAACAGCTGGACATGGGTCACCAGTGTGCACTCAGAGTCTAGAAAGCTAACTGCATCCTGGGCTGCATCAAAAGAGCAGTGACCAGCAAGTCAAGGAATGGGATTTGTCCCCTCTACTCTGCTCTTGTGAGACCCCACCTGGAGTGCTGCTGGACCCCACCTCTGGGGTACTCAGCACAAAAAGAACTCATAGACCTGGTAGAGTGGGTCAGAAGAGGGACACAAAGACAATCAGAGAGATGGGGCATCTTTCCTACAAAGACAGGCTGAGAGTTGGTGTTGCCAGCCTGGAGAAGGGAAGGCTCTGGGGAGATCCTCTTAAGCATGAAGCATGCCAGAATAAAGCATTTAGGGCTTGAAGTTACCTTTCCCTGTGAACCAGAAGACTGCCAGCACTGCTCACTACCATCAATAAGACGTGAAGCCTGATTCACGGAGGATGAGACATTCAAATTCTTGACTATCCTGGACCAATCATCCAGTAACATTCCCCGCTGGCTACTGTGCCGTCTCTTCAGCTGCTTTCCAGAACGCCCACTGAACACGGGAGACTGACCTGCGTGGTTAAGTGACACATTAAGCATGCAGCTCTCAAAGAAAATACAAAACCCATAAGCAAGGTGAAAGGAAGTATGACAAATCAAACGTTTTGGGTATGTAGTCTACATTTAGAGCACAAGAAGCATGTCACATCGGTACGGTGATACTATGTACTCGTACACAACACGCATGCTTAAAGGGCATAGCTCCTTTTTTGAAAGGAGTTTCAATTTTACAAGTTCTTGACTAGACAGCTACTTGAAAACGTCCTTCCCTCTAAAATACAGATCAAAATCTATGATGACACGTAATTCAAAATACAAGCCCACAGCACATGAATTTTTTAGAGCATTATAACATATGAAAAATATGCAACTAAACCTCAACAAAAATCCCCTGCCAAAGAATAGAAATAGGTAAGCTAGAACACTGGAAAATTCAAATCTTGCTCCAGAAGGAGGTGATTTAGTGAGATGTAGATTTCCTCCCTGCAAAAACCTCACTTCCCTTCACTGATTTTGTAGCATCTAGAAATCTTGACTAAAAGACTATTGTAACTCCTCTGCCCTATACAGGGCAAGGGAAAGGATTACAGATTTACATCATAATAGTTGCACAACCATATCAACTGACTTATTAAAGGAATGTCTTTCTTGCCCTTTAGACGAACCATCATACACACGCAATCCATGCTCATGATCTCTAGGGGGAATCAGTTTTATTCATTTTCCAAAACAATTAGACTGGTAATGCATAAATACAAAGAAATTTAGTCCAGAAGTCCGCATCACCTTGCAAATACTAGGGATAAGATTAATTTTTAGGCAGGTGGATGGAAAATAAATCAAAGGAAATGTCAGGTAAGTTTTGCATAACAATGCAAAGCCCAAAGCTTTTGGAGCTAAAACGGCTGTACCTGTTCTTGTCCTTGAAAAAAAAAGTCTGATTATGAGTCTTTTAAAAGGCTTCCCTTTCCCACCATACTCCTCTGGAGCCACCACATCACAGAGGAAATGAGGTGACAGCCACCACATACTGACAGGCAAAAAGAGCAACTGAGGCATAAGAAGGCATCTCAGGTATTTCCGACTGCCCCTGGCACCAGGAGGATTCCATTCATCTACATCTAGGCTGACAGCAAAACGCAGGAGGATTAGAAAATTGCACATTTTACTCTTGGTGTAGGTAAAAATGCCATTCTGATATGTAGAGTTACTGTCACATAGATATTTTTTAAACTTTTTAACACTATAGAAAAGGCCTAGGGGTTAATGTTTTGTCATAGTCCATCACATGCAATTGTAGCAGTGCCATAAATGTTTTGTTGTTTAGGGGGTCAGTCCCAACACTAATTTCATCACATTAGGGAGCTGAAATTTAAAACTGTTTTCTTTTAAAAAAAAACTTAAATGCATTTTAAATTAATCTAAGAAACACTTGAGACTGCAAAACTCACCTGGTTCATTTATTCTGCCAAAAGTATGTCGGGTGTTATGCTTCCTGGTTTTAAAACACGTTTCACAGAAGTCAAAATCATCACAGTTTCTGCATTTGAATCTAGGCCCATTAATAGGAAACATCTGACAGCCATCACACCTGATTTGACAAGAGAAGAACAAATCAATATATACGTGGTACAAGTTAACTGTGACACGAGACAAGGTAACAGAATCAAGACAACAAGATAAAGGATAACCCATATACACTAAGAACAAAGTAAATCATCGCTTACGTGACTCCAGGATGAATGCTGGGGACCAATTCCATTTCTGACAACAAGCCAGTCCAATGTGACTGTTGAGGAAAGTCTACAATAACATCTTTTCCATTGGCACTAAATGCTGTGACAAAAACATGGAGAAAATACAAGGTGTTGCAAATCTCTAAAATGAAGCTGAAACTGCTTAGAGTAGTATTCCATTTGAATTCCTCTACTCTGATTTTTTCTTTATTTTTTTTAGAAATGGTTCCAAGCAAGGACATACTTCTAAGCACAAATACAGTATGACCAAAATCTGTACCTCTTCAAAGAACCTTTGTCCCACAGATTTCTTCAATACCATCCCTTACAGCCTGACACTAGTGCATCCCACTTTCTCCTCACTTCCTTATGAAGCCTTCAAATTAGAATTACTTCTTAAAGGAAAACCATTCGTGGTTCATCCAAAGTGTAAAAGAAAACTACAACAGGAAGCTGCACAGATGCTTAAAGACTTTTACTGTATGTGTGATGCCTAGGTTTTAACTTTTGTATTTTTTCAGATTCTGTACTGCTTAGAATGTAACTCTGAGGTTTCTTGTAGCTTGCTACTTTCTGCTCACTCGTGCTAGGCAGACATAACAAAGCCTCTCCGGGCCTGCTCTCCAAGGTCACCCAGACCATCCTAGGCCCAAAAAGTATAATCCAAAGAGTTTCTAAGGGGGGCAAGGAGAGGGGAAATTACATCATTGAACTGAAGCTTTAACAGGAGAATTAACCCTGCTATGCAAATGAACCAAACCTATAAAGGTGTGAAGAACTCGTGACCTGTCATCCATCTTGGGGTCCATTTTTGGCAATAGCCTGCAGCTCCCAGGGTGTACCTTTGAAGGCCTTTCAAATAAATACCTATTTTATTCTTTTACTCCTGTCCAGTCTCTGTGTCTAGGAGGCCTGATAAGGCATCATGCGAACGAAGTGGCTCAGAAGCAGATGGACATGCTAACAAAATGGGCTGCCACAGAATACATGTCTATAAATTCGCCACAGACTTCAAATGCGTTCTAGATTGTCGATCATCATAAAGCATTCCACAAAACAGTGTGATTTTTAAGTGTGTCTACAAGAAAGTCTGAGTGGTTTTGAGTTTTATTACCTCCCCATGCACCATTTTGAATATACATTACCTTTGACGATGCCCACACTTCGGTGAGTAACTGATCCCCATTTGTATTTGGGTGTGGTGACAGAGCTTTTCACACGCACTTTGTCACCTATCTTGATATGAGAGGCAGAACTCTGTGGTGGGAATCCTAGCAGATGCAAAAATAAATGTATAGTGAGCGGGGTTTCCCCCTCCAAAAATAAATCTCCCTTAGAGTCGACCATTCACTTTTTTAGTTAAAAAGCAGTCAGAAGTGAACTCACCTAAAAGCTCAACATGGATATATCTGACCCAGTAAGTACCACCCTTTTGTTGCCAATCACACTGCACGTTCAGGTCATGCAATCCATCTCGATCCAGTTTAATAACTTTGCCTACATCTCCTTCACAAACCTCCTCATAGGTTCTGCAGCACCTAACCATCATCCCCACCTAGGGAAAAAAGGACAAGAGAATGCAATAGCTCTGTAAAGGCTTTCATACCAAAAGGAAAGCAGTTTTTATGCAGCTTTTGATCATCATACTTACCTGAATATTCTCCCTAACATACACAGCATAGTCATCATTGCTTAAGAAATCAGCTCGTTTCTTATAGGTCTGGCTCTCTGTTACAACAGCACCACTTGACTGGAAAAAAGTCCAAAATAAATATGAAACAATTACAAAATTCATTTTCAATTCAGATGAATAAAATTGTTGGCAAAGACTGAAGATAACCCAGCAAAAATAAACCCATAAAATATCCCAGCTGCATGACAAAATGGGAAAAAACTTCAACAGGCTCAACTCATCACAAGGATAACATTTATGATCTACTTGATTTTAAATTAAAATTTACTTTCCAAAATTACTTATCGAAGAATGTGGATGCAAATTTTCAACATGTCTGAAAGAAGCTGCAAGTTGCTTTTATGAAAACTGATTGCCAAGGAGAATCAGAACAGAGAAGATTTATCAGCACTCTACTTAGCCTTGCAGATACACACTCACGTTCCAGTTCTTAGAACATTCGTTGGGAGAGGGAAAAAAAAAAAAAATAAAAAAAAACCAGTGGTGAATGGTAATCTCTAACCTGAATCATACTAACTTTTTTTAATATAGTACAATGAGATTTAAAACACTCCTTTGGAAAAAACAAGCTAAAAAATTAAATTATAGTTACTAAAAAATATTCCTTTCAAGATTTGATTAGCTTAGTTTTTTTAAGAGAACTACTGCATTCCAGCTGTAAGGAAAATTTTCAGAAAACTTTGTTCTGTTCTGAGTATTAAACATTTTTTTCACTGAAGGCAATCTATAGCAGTTTCTCACTGCAATACTGATAAAGATACCAAAAGCTGTTAATTTCCTTCAAAATACAATGCATTAATGTCAATTACAAAATCCCACATGTGCAAGAAAGCACAACGTAAAGTCCTACAAGAATAAACAGAAATATGAAATCCATTTAATTTTATTGAAAAGTCCTTTATGAAATAGTTCCTGAAAGTCAACAGAAGCTTAATATAAATTCACATTAAAGCTATCACACTCAATAGGCACTGTAACAGTAATTTTATCACTAGTAAGTGGAAAAAGTTTTTATAAGGAAAAGGCTAGGCTATTTAACAGACTTTTTTGCCATTTATCCACTAGTTCTTAAGTCCTTCCTTGTAAGTAACACACATTTGTTTTTCAGACCAAGGGAAAGGAAAAGGGGGAACTCCTTTACCGTATTACACTGTAACATCAACTACTTTTGAAGAAACTAAAAGCATCTACCAGGGATACTTTGAGCTACCACCAGTGAAACATCTACCTGCACTCTACTCTCCCCTGTACTAACTCATACATAAAGTATTTAGGGATCATTCTCAGCTGTTTTATGTCGTGTCTTAAAAACACAGGGCAAACATGATCCTTGTTACTGATTTGAAAGCTTGGGACAGCAGATTGTCCTTGTACTCTTGCCACTTTCCCAAAATGGGAAGAATTACAAAATTTGCAGCCAGCTAGGATAATTTAGGTTTATTACATTAATACTTACAACAGGACAAGCAGCTTCAGCTTCTTCCACTTCTTCTGCTATTTCCTCATCTGAGTATTCATCGGAGATAGTATCAGCATCAGAGAGATCCGTAATTTGAACATCGGGGTGATCCAACAACCAGCCAACTAAGGCTTCCACTCCTAGCACAGAAAACAAACTCAAGTTTGTCTCCAAGGGATTCCCTGGCATTCTTAAGATTGTATCCAAAAAGAGGGTAACAACTGCTCCCTCATAAGTACTGTTTTAATCAGCTTGCAACTTTTCTTCTCCTTCTAATATCATTAATTTTACTAAATAAAATACCTGGTAATCCAGAAGCACTTCCAGAGGCTCCCGACAGAGATTTTAGTGCAAACTCAATGTTTTTCCTAGGAAATCCCATTTCCATAAGTTGAACTACAATGGGGAGGGGCGGAATTGGAGACTGCTTGCGTTTCTTCACTTTTGTGGGTCGGATATGTTGCACTGTGATGGGTGTTGTAGCTTCACTAGAGCTGCAGTCTTCAAACAGCGGAGTTGAAGGATGTGTAGACTCTACAGCCAGATACTGGCACACTGCCAAAGCAGCAGCCTAAAGGAGAACAAATAAATCGGTGCAAGCAAAACAAGCATATTTAGTATGTTTGTGTGTGCATACATGCATGAACGAAATTAAATGTTATTTGCCAAAAAGGGTTCAGTGTCACTTCTTTTTTAAACCTATCGTTTAGTAAATTTCAACGGGAATGTGAATTATAAGGAGTTATTTCTTAGGTTACTTAGCAGAAAACACAAGACTCTACCTCAAGCTCCTGTTTGTCAAATATGGCTTTCACAGGTGATGGTTGTGTAGCAGCTGACAAAAGTTGCTGCAAAAGGATCATGGGAGGCTGAGGTCCTTCAGGAGACATATCTCCTATGTCGGGAGAGGCAACTGCTCCATCCTCTTAAAGCAAAAACATTATTTTAACCAAAACCACATAACACAAGCCAATCAGGAGACTTATTCTAGGGCTTACTGGTTGGTCAAACATGATTTTTCACATACTTCTTCACCAGATATACAATGCATTTAAGATTAAGCCATATGTACCACAATCTCCATACAAAAAATGCAAGTAAGAAATTTATAGATAAAAAATAAATTTACTAAAATACACCTAAGACACATCAAACAGAAACTACACAGTGGACAGTGAATCTGCACAAGTGTCTTTTGAGTCCACCTTATTCCCAGTAAGACTATTAGTAAGAGGTACTTCCAGGATAAACCACTTGATATAGACAACCAACAGTTTCAGTGATACCAGAACCATGGTGCATGCATTCTGGATTGAGTCATTTCCCCTATAATACACCCCTTGGGAAGGGCTCCTTATTCATTGTCCCTTCAAAACAGGATACTTTTATTGAATCAACTTGCTAACAATTCTGAACCTTTCATATTTAATTTTGTATTCCTCTTGGCATAAACATTCATGTTTCCTAAATCTTTACTGTGACTATCACACAAAAATGTGTGATAGTCACAGTAAGATTTAAACAATAATAAAATGGCTAATAGTCTTCGCATACATATGCTGTTCTGGTTAAAAAAAAAAAAGTGTTAGAGGGTTTTTTCCCCCCTTAAAAATTATGGTAAGGAGTAAAACCCTGTAGATTCTGTTGACTTAAAATCTGGCAATTGACAAAATATCCCACAGAAATATCCATATAAGACAAATATATTACTATACTTAAAGATATTTCATGCTTCACAAATACCCAAGGAATTAATACATACTCCAAAGGCATTGATAGTTATCCTGAAAGCTGACACAGCTACTGTATTTATTTTTATAGTAGAATGCATGTGGAATAAATAATTCAAACTGTTAGAACTACAACTCCTTAAACTCCTTTAATATTGTGCTTAAGAAATTATATTTCTATACTTGTTTCACTGGAAACAGCAAGACATTTGAATTAAAATCAATAGCCAATTTTAACTTTTGAAACAGAAAAATAAAACCACTGCAAAAACTATGAAGTATTTTAAAATGACTTACAAAGCTTACTAACTATAGAAGACCTACAAATTTAGTGAACTCCACTATTTTCAGCTTCAAACACTTGACGTACTTCGTTTTCAAAACTTAAGCTAAAAAGTCAAAATCTTTTTAAAACAGAAGCTTAAAATATTAATGAATTTTAATTTTTAGTCTTTAGAGGGCAAACTGAATTTCTACTGTGCAACTGCCACTAGCAAGGGTTATAGTCACATACTCTATCTACCATCTAAACAGATAGCAGCACAGTCAGGTTGCATTTCAGAATACCTGCAGGATTTAATGCACACTCCTGAACAGCTGGCTGAGATAAGATCTGCCTTAGTGTATCCTGGTGAGAAAGCAGAGCTCGTCCTGCTTTTAGTATGTACAGCTTTAACTGCTGGCACCGCAGTAGATCCAGATCAACTTGACCTATCAGAAATATTAAACAGCCATTAGTGCTAGAAATCTCTTGTATTAGAGAAGATTATCATTCACACAACCTCAGCCCAAACATCAGTTTACATCTTAACTCACTGTGTACTGACAGTGTAAGTCAGTTTAAACAGCACACGGACCAAAAGTCCACACACATTGTATGACCCATGATATCAAAAATACTGCCTTCCTACTTTTCACACCCTGGACAATCATACAGCTGATTTATAACACAGTAAGTGCAGTTAAGATGTTACTGAGATCCAGTATTTTAAACAACTCAATACAGTGAGATCAGCCCCAAACCTTATTTACATTTTCCCATCAAAGTTAAACATATTTCACTTACAGTGCAGAGCAATTCCCCTCCTAGCTAAACTTGTCTCTTGAGTGTCTATTACTCAATGTTGAATAAGAAAGCATGTAAGGTTCTGGTGACCCTTTTCCTTATGTATGTTTGCTGTTACCAGCATTTTTCCCAGAGCATATCCATCTACTTCCAAAGAAAACAAACAGCAAAAAGCCCCCAACTGTACCTGAAAGACCTTGATTGGGAGACTTCATTCTTTGTTTTTCTATTTTACTTCCAGCCAGATTTACTAGTTGAGCCCAAGTGGATAGCATAGGTTCAGTGAAAGGCAAGTTGTTCACATTAAAAGCCACAACTGGAAGCTAGACAGTGGGGGAAGAACCAGACAAACAAACAAACAAACAAAAAAAACAGGTAAGCATTTTCCTAAAATCTCACAAAATCATGAAAAAGTTTCAATGGTTCTTAACTGCAGAAGAGGAAAAGTAGCATTCATCTTACTGCTCTTCAAAGCCTGTATTTGTACCACACAATTGCAGGTCTACTTGGTGAAAAAGCAGGAGAGTCAGAACAAGAAAGAACTCCAGTCTCTGAAGCAGACTAAGCACTTGGCCTGTGCTTTCACTAAAGTCGTATCAACCAAATCAAGATTCATCTGAAAATACCCAAGACTTTCTACATTAGTTAGCAAATCAAGTTAAACAGAAAGCTCCTCTTATCTAAGAGCTATACATCACATTACAATGACTTGGGATTTTGCTTCAGCTTAAGTCCCTCTTCCTTTCACCTCCTCTGCAAATAAGGATGGGATTTAAAGGTCCTACAAAGGTTTGCATGAGGACCATCTTAGATGTGCATTCAGAGCATTGTATGTGTTGAATGGCAATGTATTTAGCCAGTGGAGAGCAAGTATTTTCTTTGGCCCATACTAGAGTTTCAAACCTTGCCAGTATTAAAGCCTTAATAAACCAAACTTACTGGTTTCAGTTGATTCAGAGGGCACACTCTACATGTTCGCATGTCGTAGAACTGCACAGTGATTTTCCCTTTTGGGGTGATGCGTGTCACTGTGCCTTCTCCAAATTCATCATGAACTACTTGTCCACCCAGTCTCAAGCGACTGTCTATGCCACCAATCACCGCCAAGACTGCCATCAGAGCTCCCACCTCTGGATTCTCAGTGTCAGGGAAGTAGTCATCCAACACAGCCTAACAATGAACAATAAAATTTAACTGTAGGGAGAAAACACACACTTCTATCTGCTTTAAAATACAAAGTTAATCACACATATTTCAACTTAAAAATTACAATACAAATACATATAAAAATAGAAAAATGGTTTCAATATTAAGCTTAATATTGTTTACAAAGATTTAGCATTTATAATTTCAAAATAAATATTGCTATAAAAATGAGCTTATTTTAAAACGTGGAAACTACCCCTTCTGACTGTTTTCCTGCAAAGATGTGGGTGATGGAGGTTAGCTGAGAGTTGATGTACTTGTTTATGAGTCCATTCCACTGGCTGAGCGAATGCAGCGTCCTCAGCAGTGCCACTATCTCTTCTGCTAAAGTACTACTATGAGTGGCAGTGAGAGATGCTTGGGGCCTGGCCTTTCTCCTCCTCAGAGTAGATTCTGGAAAGACAAAGCAGTGGCACAACAGCTGTGAGTTTAATGCACACATCTCCCATACATAAAAATAAGCCACTGAGGGAAAATTCCTCTACCTCTGAGCAGTGGGATATCTGAAGAACAAGTACTAAGCAGGCTCCCTAAAAATCCAAACAGTTTTTCCACAAGAAATTTCATGTCTCTTGACCTTTCATTTTTATCCCAGGATGGAAGTACTGCTTTCAGTAAATGCACAGCAAGGATCTAAAAAGAGAACAAAATCAGTGTTATTCTAGTCTATGTCAACAAATACTAAAGAAACTCTCTAACATATTTAGTACAGAAGAATGACATTTTTAAAGTTAGCTTTCTTTTGTAGTTCTTTCTACAATGCTGATTTCTTTCTGGCTGTGGAAATTACAGAGCTACTGATCTTCACTTTGCTAAGGGATATTTTAAAAGAAGTTGTGACGGTTCAGAGTCAGTAACAATTTTACTGGCACATTATATTAATGAACCCAATCTCTTCAAGACTTAGGACATGAGACACAGACACACAGAGAAACAATGCAAATGACTAAAACAAATAGGAAAAATAAGAATACAGAATGGGAAAGTTTGTTCAGCTTGCAGACTCAGAAATTAGTACTAAGATGTATTTTGGAATGAAAGTTTCCAAGTGTTCTGCAAAGAAGCTGTAACAGTTAAAATTCATGAGATATAAAGCTGAATGGTGGAAGGCAGGCAACAGCAGCCACAGCGACACTCAAAAGCAGCCACTGTGAAACCAGGGCCTCCAACACAGAAGGAACAGGCTGGCATCTCTGAACCCAGACACTCAGTGCAGAACTGACAAGGAACAGGGGAAGGTGCAGCACTGTAGTATCAAAGAGCAGAGGGGGTTGCATATTTTGAGTAGGAGCATTCCAGGTTTTGAGCTTCCTCATCTTCTACCCGGAAGGCCAATAGAAGTGACTAACAGCAAAGACAACTCTCCTCTTGCAAACTTCTGTCAATAGCATGTCTTTATAGAACTTCAAGGTCTCATCTTTTTGTTGTTCTTAAGTTAGGTGCTGGTACATGAGGAATGGTCATTTCTCTCGAGTATTCCCTGAACAGCACAGATGACTCTGCTGCACTAAGTCCTGGATGATGACAGAAGTCTCAACATACTAAAAACACTGACAAGAATTTACTGGAAGATCACACAAAAATGAACAGGCCTTTATGATACAAGGCTTTAGTTAAAAAATGCTAATGGCTTATCAAAGAAAAGAGTAAGATGATCTTTTGACCCCCAAGCCTTAAAATTTGGCAGTTATTCTATAATAAAGTTGCTTTTCAGTCTCATGGAAACAGCACTACCAAGACGCTAAGGAATGGAAAAAGAAGAAAAAAAAAAAAAAAGAAAAAAATTAAAGGAAGAAATAAGAAAAGGGGAAAGATGACAAGGGAAACACGATACCAAAACAAGATGCAAAGATGTAGCTTCTTTAGAGACCGTAATTAAAATAATATTAACAGTTTCCTATGGAAGGAGGGACAGTAGACAATACATAATTCAGTAACTATAAATGAAATTTGACTTTTTCCTAACCATTTACTTGTTATTCTTTCATTTATTCAACTTATAGGAAACATTTTATGGGAGTTTCTGGAGCACATTTTTGGAACACTGTTCTGACCTTTCTTTCAACAGAACAAGGGAGTCTATAGTACCCTGAAGGCTGAAAATTCAAGAGATGCATATTTAAAACAGTAAATCCTAAATATAAAGAAAATGTTATCTTTTTTCCAGCTAACTAAAAGGTGATTTATGGACATTTCCCAGCTGTTTTGTAAAATACACTTTTTTCTTTAAGAAATTGAAGTCTATTAATTTTATTGCCTATTGAAGTAATTTGGAAATACACACATTACCTGTCTCTGTAGTGAAGCAGCAGTGAAAGATTCATGTCCCTCAACAATTTTCATTAGCAAAGTTATCCACTGAGATGTACTAAGAGTGCTGCACATCTGAGGCATGAGTGCTATGCTTCGAATGAATCCCAACGTGCACCAACTCCTATGCTGTTCTTTATAAACTAACTTATTTGGCAAGGAAGCTAAAAACAAAAAGACATATACATGTAACAGTTGACTTTTCCACCAGCTACGTAGTTCTCTATATACTACATGGGACTTTTTTGGACAAATCAGAACACTGATCTATTTCACTGTCTTTACATGAACTATTAATTTCAATTTTAGAGCTTGTAATGAATTTTATTAAATATGCCTTTAAAACAATTCTTATCATTACACTGTTTCCTCATTTCAAAGTATTTAACAGCATTACTTCTGAAAATTACAAAAAAGCTACAAAAAGGAGTATGACACACCCAGTCATACTGTTGTTGCCAAACACAAAAAGGCTGCTAATAAATTAATTGTCTAAGTCAACAATTCACATCTCATGCATTTCTTCTCCTTTTACTGTTTACATTCTAAGAATGCACAGGATCACTTCTATTGCCTTTAAAAAACAAGGTTTTAAAAGCTCTGAAAATGCATATTCTAGCCTTTGCCCTTAAAAGGATTAAAAACTACTAACAAAGTATTTACAAACTCACAAGACAACAAAGCACAAAACAGAAGCACACAGCTCAGTCAGACTGCTTCTATGTAATATACCTGATTTATCTATTGTTCCACTCTCCACAAGCATACGGAGTAGACCACACAAAGTCCGAGTAGCATCACTTTGCATGACTTCAGCATGGACACCAGCAGAGAGACACAGTGTCTGCAACAGGTTCACAGTACTTGTCAGCATCATGGAAGTAGGGTGGAGATTCCTTTCAACTTGTTCTCCTTCTGAAGGAAGACACAAAAGGCAAAGAATACATTAATACCGAGTTATTTTATTTCACAGAGGTTCTGAGACAAACATGATGTGAACAATTCGTTAAAAATATTTTCTCGGAGATGACCTGACACTAAGAAGACTCCTTATTTCCAACTCCAAGAGCAAAATATAAACCAGGTATTTTGCACATATACTTTCAAGTTTTTCTCTAGCAGTACACAGCTGTTGCCAAGAATAGGGAAGCACTCGGACTCAATGTATAATTAGGCCATATAAAAATCCCACTTCAGGGTGGTATTAACACCTGTTAAAATGTATACCTCTTGGTATCCGTAAATGAAACTATTTCAACTGAATTAATACTGTTTTCTCTGACCCATGAATACACAACAAATGTGACACCATCTTGTCTATCTTCCTTTCTCATTCTAAAGTTGTATTAAGAAAGATTCTGGTCAGAAGTGAACACCTATTAAATGACTCTTCTTTGATGAGGCACTTGTTCCTGTAAAAGAAACTGTTTTATATTACAAGATACCAATTTTAAAATTCAACTAAAACTGTGCCTCCACTTTTATGAATTTTTTTTTTTTTTTACCAGAATCATCCTCAGTGTCTGAATCCTCTGTTGTGGGCTGCGTTGCAGGTGGTGGCTCAGCTAGTTTGAGATCATATTTTCCCTCCTTTCCCATTCTGTAAGAATTTGTACTTCCAGTGTCCCACTGCACTCTAATCCAGCCATCTTCTCCCAGTTCTCCAATCACACGACCCAAACCTGGTGTGGGTCCATCCTGACAGAAGAGAGAGGTTCAAGTGACACAATCAACAACACTAGTTCATACCCAAAGTTCATAAAATAAAAATGCAACTGCTCTTTTTTGCTGCTAACCTAATGATAGGTAGTAAACATTCAACAATGTTTCAAAAATCAAGGATAGAGAGCATTTCACAATTTTCAAAAGAATCACCCCAGTAAGCTGCATATTTAGACATTCATGGCTAGATCTCTTTTACTATGTCTTACATAAGTAGCAGTTATGTCCTACATAACTGGAAATGTATAATATTGTAGAAAATGAATTATCCAATTTCCTGTTAAATGGTAAATTACCACAGTCTCACTAAAAGAGAATTTTAAACATCTCCAAAAATAAAGCTAAAGAAATAATTAATGTATTTTATGTTAATTCTCCAAGTCTTTCGTGGTAAATAGTCAGAATTGCACAGCATTGCTGTAAGACAGTGAAGGATTGATAAAGCTGGTTGTGAAAAACAGGAGCTGGGCCTCTTGCTTATCTTGCACCTGGCTCCAGCACAACTGAGTGATGTCTGGAGTGAAGCAGAGCTCTCATGCACCGATGCCGTTTCAGTGAGGCACAGAAGGGCACCTGGGCCTCTGTGTGAGCCAACAGCCACACTCCCTTCACCATGAAAAACAAGCCTTGTTATAAATCCAGTTTATTCAGGAGATAAGAATGCATACAAAGACCCTCTGATGAAGATCAGACAGCCCCTACTGCTGCCTCAGCACATGGAGGAGGACCAAAGTGTTGATTCCACCTCTTTCATCAACTGTAAATTCTGACAAAAGGTAACCAATACCCTCATTAAGCCCCACTAACATATTAACTTAGGCACCCCTCAGGAAGCAGATGAAGGAAAACATAGGATGTGTAATAATGCACGTATGGCCAAAGTCACCAAACCCCACCTATAACATGATTGTTCCATCCCACTGGAACAGGCCAAAATTTATAGTACAAAATAGTGGCTTCAGGGGCAGAAACGGCTGAAAGGGGAAAACTCTGTCTGCTCAAGATCTATTCACAAACTGTATCTCTCTTCTTTTCCCAAAGAGAAGCCTTTATGTAAGCTTTGCATCTCCAACAGCACACCTGGCAGTATTAATTTACATACACACCTATATATATATATGTGTGTGCATGTATATATATACACATATATACGTATATATGTGTATGTATAGTGCTATTAGATCTCTTACTATACTTTCTGTCACAACACATACTAACACCCAGTAATTAGTGCAATCATCACCAGCAATCCTGAGCCTGCTTTTCTGGTGCTTCAAATAACCACACTATTTGTGCCTCTGTGCTTGTGCAAGTTCTCCTCCAAACTCAACAAGACTTACAATGTTAAACTGGGCTACAATAAGAAATTAAGCCCAGCTGCAACCAGCCCCCCCATGATCTCTGAAGATTGACTGGAACGCAACATTTATTTTCTGTTAAATTCCCATACCCTTAATTCAACATTTTTGGAATGTAAAATTCCCTTGATTGACCAGAAACTTCACAGACAGTCCACCGAATAGGGACTTTAGATAATAACACACCCAAAATCTGTATGAAAGAAGTCATACCTGATCACCCCATTTCCAGTCTACCCCTCTCACCACTCTGGTACCAATTTTCATCATGGCTGCCAGCTCTGGTCCAGAAACAGGGAGCTGAACAGGTGTAGTTTCCTTTCTTGACTCTTCTAGGACCGTGGCAGAAGCCCCATGACAAGAGGCAATCATATCTTCTTCAACATTATCAGAACTCGGTCCTAAAAAGGAAAAAATATGAAAAAAATTAAATCCAACTACAAGTTTTTGATATGTACCTTTGTCACATGTAAACTTTCAGGCACAAACTTTGTAATATAAAAGCAGTAAGAAACAGGAAAGCTGACTGAACAGGTGATAAGTCAAATGACCTTTAAGAAAACTAGGATGTAATGGTTTTGAATGCACAGGAATTGAAATACTTAATTTTGAATAAAAAAACAAATGACAATTAAGAGACATTAATAATGATGACTCAATTGGCTAAATGGTTCTACAAACAGAATTTTTTTGAAAAACTTTCTGTGTGCACTCCAGTTAAACACAAGTTACAGGAACAAATGTTTGCTATTATCTAAGAAAACCAAGAGAGAAAAACCATGGCAATTTGAATCATAGCAAAACACACCAGAGAACTTCCTATAACAGAACAAAGAAAGCTTCAAGCTTAAATATACAGACTGAAAACATTTTTAATACATAGAAAAAATGAAATGAAGATTAGAGAGTAGACAGTTTTTATTGTTTTCATTTTAAATTTTCCATTTTTTATTTATTTGTAACAGTTCCACCAAAACTACACATCAATTGAAATTTTAGCAAAGGATGGCTGAAGCAAACACTTAATAGAAAAAAATCATGACTGGAAAAAAGCTGCAATCAAATTAACCTCCTTCTCAACCATGCTTACAGATGTGTTTTTTGTATCGGGCTAAAATAGCATTAAGCATTATCATTAAGCAGCAAAGTAATTCTGTAATTTGGGTACACCAACAGGTAAAAAAATACAGGAGACTTGTAAAGCAAATGCTTTCTTCTGAGTAAGAAAGAGGAACTGTACCTATCAGCCGCAGTGTGGTTTGTGTCAAGGCCAGCATGCCAGAATTGAGGAGCAGGCTCAAGGTATTCGCACCATGCTGCAGCGTCAACATGTTCAGCATGACCAGCAGAAAACGCGCTTGTGGAATAGTTCCAAGACTTGGTCCTGCTGGATTCTCATTAGTAATTGTTTGAAGAGGAACAGGCTGCAGACCTAGTCCGATTGTAATACAAATAACAAAGTCAGCTGACATTTGGGAGCTACAATAGAAGATGTTACAGATTTGTTTGATTGATGGTTTAAAATATTTTTTATTCCCTACTCAGCTCTGAGAACTTACAAGCCGAAGTTCCAAGAAACCAATTCTAATTTGTATTTTAATGCTAAAATGTTACTAATGAGTAATCAACCACCTGTTGCTGGGAAATGGGCAACATACTCAAACACTGAGAAGCGAGTTAATAGGGGGTCAAGGTGGGAAGGCTGGAATGACACACAAAGTAATTCTCAATACAAAACAAGGGAACAGATTTCAACATCCCAATTATTGGGAACTTTAAAAAAAATAGCAACAACATTAACGTAAAACAGTTTTCTCTACAGACAACAGCAACAAGATGAGACTCACCTAGTTCTTTAAATTTTGCATTAGCATCTAGCAAGATGTTCCGGACATTCTGAATAGCCCATGCATACAACTTTCCAAAAGTTACTTCCAGCAGCATTCTGTTAAATGGCGGAATCAGATCGACATCCTTCAAGCAGTCAGTAAGAGGCTCCCTTCAGGGAAAAACAACAACAACAAAGTAAGTACTGTTTTCTTATTGAAGAATTGTGGAAGCAAAAGCAACAAGAAGTTTTACCCTATATTGGCTCCTTCTGGAATAAGTCTCTGCCATCCACAGAACATAGCATACTGCACAGACGGGAGCAAAAAACTTTTAGCTGACAATTTCAGAATAGTATCTATTCCCTCCAGACGAACTTCTGCTCTTTCCAACTGTCAAAGACAAAAAACCAAATTGTCACACTTATGTAAACGGCTAATAATTGTCATAATTATGTAAAGGTCCCATTTCCATTCATTTTACCTGTTTTAATAAACATTTTCTCATTTTTTCTACATCCACTGGCTCTTCTTTAAGTGCAAATTCAACAATGGTGTTAAGGAGGGCAGACTGTGGATACAAGCCCTGAACATTTTGCTTCAGCCATTTGTATTTGTGCACACCTGTAACTGTACTCAAAATTGGCTGCCACTTATCCTGCAAAAGAAGAAGGTAGCATGTTAAAACTTTTTAAACAATTTTAAATTATTGAAAATATAAGTTATTTCATGCAAAACAATTTCCAAATTTAAAACACTAGGGGGTGGAAATAAAAACTTTTTCAAAGTCAGAAAAGAGTTTAGTACTATTTAACTCATCTTTTTTACTCTTGCTACATAAAATTTCAAATGCGTTAATGTTCAAAGAAAGAGGAAGTAACCCATCATAACATTTTATTTTGAAGCTTTATCTAAGATTATCAATAATTTAAAAATTAGAAAAGGTATCTTTACATATGCTAAATGCATAGTACAAGCTTATTTTTTAAAATTATTCCAGGCTTCACTGAAACAACATGTCACACTTAATTACACATCTCAAACACCATTATCAGAACATTTAATGTCAAGCTACTGCAATCATGCTTTAACTCATACTTTTTTCTCTTGTTATTTTTATTCACAAGGTTGATTCAAAATCTGATAACTTACCTTGGGTGATTTGATTGGTATGGGCTTTTTATCTATAGGGACAGGACTGTGAGGTACCACACAAGATTCTTCTAAATCACTCTCTTCATTTCCGATTTTGGATTCCTCTACATCAGCAGATTCAGATTTTTTTGGCACTATAAACAAAAAAGTATTATTCTTTCATGCAGTCTGATTAGATTTTACAGCATCACATTTTCAGGTTTGCATGATAACCTAAGCACACAGAATACTTAAGAACTGTCTGTAATAAAATGGAAATGTATTCTTGGTGAATAGTTGGACTCTATGTCCAACTATTACCAAATTAACTCTGGTATTACCAGCAATATCCTTTTCTCTTTAAGGACAAACTTGAAAAGCACTTCATTGTCTGTTCACCACATTAATTTATTTCCAGTTAAACCATTTTTTGACTACACTTTAATAAAACATGATTTCTAAAAAGATGTCACTTCCAGTGAAGTGTTACTAAAACAAATTCAGAGGGTCTAATACTGAAGGATCATTTTTAATCCACTGAAACATGAAGAAACATGCCTCAACTACCCTTGACACTCTTGTTTTCCAGTTCTTGCTGTAGGATCTGACATGCAACCACTGGTTTAGAAAACTTCATGAAAATGCAGCAGAAAGCAAATGGCTTTGATGCTTTATCTAAGGAGAGCCTCAAATAGCAGCAAACCTTGAAATAAGATGGATTTTCATTGTTTCAAAGAGAATACAACATTAATGCTGCTTTACCTCTTTTTTTCCTTTTTTCTCTAATAATTTTCTGAGCTACCCTTCGCCATCGGGGCAAGGAACTAAGAAGTTTAAACTTGGACATTATAGAGAGATCATTGCAAACCGCAGGACGTAGTTCATTGAATAAGAATCTCAAGCGCTCAATGACAGGAGCACAAACTTCCTTGTAAGAACGCCCCTGTTCCTGATGGGTCTAGGAAAGACACAGAAAGATGAAATTATGTATAATACACAAGAAAATGAACAATATATAGCTTTTTAATAAAACACTTCAAATGAAAATTATCTTTACATCAGCAGCTAAGGGGCTTACCTTAATAAGTGAGCATTTTGCTTGGTAGACAACACGGCACACATCCACTACAGATTTTGGTAAGGTTTTGTGCTTTACCTGGTCAACTCCAAGGGTACCAGGATGAACAAGAGACAGTGCTACATGACCTTAATGGGAAAAGACAATCTTTGAATATGCATTTCCAAAATCATCCATAGCAGAATTTAAACTGACCTAAACAAACACACCACAAGCCTACCTACCCAAATCTTCATGCTTCAGAAGACAGCATAGTAACAGGCGTCCTACTTCTTCCACAGGATGCTCAGGAGGGAATGTGATTGGTGTTGTTAAGTGACACTGTTTACAGTATCGCTCTATTTGACACAAGAAATCCTAAGAAAACACACAATAGCCTCTGTTTAACTTCAGTTTTAAAATACAATGAAAGGACTCAAAATACTACAAGGCAGCATTTAAATAACGCTGAGCAATCTCCACAATCTGAACTAACATTCCTGAGGTACAACACTGAGTATGTGCAATTTAACACACAGCAACTACAACCCAATAGTGCAAATATGCTACAGCCTTCTTCCTGTACAAAAAGCTACATGGCTCAAGGAAAAAAGCTACTTCTGCTTTTATCTCTTCATGAGATAGTCAGGTCACCTAACACAATTTTCAGTTGTCTTCTCATTAATCATTATTCATCATTATCGTTATTCCCAAAGATTATTTGGGATTCTCTTCATAAAGGAGCTGAACTCAGAGGGCTAGAAAATCTGAAGATATTACAGAAGATACTGATCAATGTAAACCATAGGGTTTTTCAGAACATCCACAATTCTAATCACGTGAAACTTGAACCTCAAGCCCCAAAGGAATTTTAAGACAAAAGCATACTGAAACAAAATACATTCGCAGCTTGACAGGAAAAACTCTCTCTTAGTTCAACTGGAGGTGAGCAGGATCTCTCAATGCTACTGAAAGTTGACATGAGAAGTAAAGCATTACTAATTTTTTGGTAAGAATATTCAAATTTTTAGTTCTCCCACTCAAAAATTCTAAAAATAGTAAAGAAAAAATGTACTGTTGTGCTATCAAGTGAAATATACACATTTTATCCATCAGTAGTACTCAACCATTCCTTTCACAAAAAGTAATTCTGAAATAACTTTTTCAATTGTTTTGCTATAACTTGTGGAGAGTTTTCACCACCACTATCACCCCTCAGAAACATTTTTTGTGCACAGAACTACTGAGGGCCTACCTTCACGGTGTGATCCTGAATATTATTATCCGCAATAGCTTGGAGAAAGGGTTGTGAATGGTCACTCAAAGTTAATCGATGTGCATATAGTTTTGATTTATTTGGGGTAGTGTTACCAGGTGAACTGCAATGGTCTTCATCTTTTTCCTCATTGTAACTGTAATGAATCTGACTAGTTTGCAAGCCTCCAGAAAAGATCGATGACTTCAACCATTCTGAAGTAAAGAAAACATGAGTGAATATTCTGATCAAAGACTAAGCTATCAAGACTCAATTTCCTGTAATAAAATGCATTCACAGCTTCAACAAGACTTAGTAAATCTTTCATTTGCGGAAACTTTTTCACAGGAAAAACAAAAGGGTTCTGCAACTGAGAAACAATTAAGTAACAGGGCAGCCATCATCTGTTTAGAGATACAGGGGACCTTAGCAATTTTTCTGCTATTAATATTGAATTATACCTTCTATTGACCAAACCAAGACACCCAATAAGAAAATTTCCAATACCACATGATCCAGGCACTCTTAACTGACCACAAATTGGTGAGATAGGAGACTGTGTAGCATCGTTTTCTATTTTATGTTGCATATTACAAAATTCTGAATTCGACTGCTCAAAATTATCTAACCCCGATTTAAATCTTGCTAAATTATTGGGATCTTGATGAGTGTGGTAGTTAAGGTTAAGAATGAAGAACTCCTGCAGAAGATCAAGACTAATGAAGTGCTAAATTTTCAGCAATTTATTCATCCTTTGTCTTTTTCTTGCATGCTTTGACAAGTATTTATCACTTTTTAAAGCTCAAAATGACGTCCTGCTTACTGGCACATTCAATTTCCAGAGGAGAAAGTGGTGTGCTCATTGCCAGGTAGGAAGCATGCAGTCCAAGGAGAAGACCCAAATTCCTCTCTGTGTCTATGAGAGGTGATGACAAAGTACTGAGATCTGGCGTTGTAATCACTTCCTGGTCAGGCTGCACAAAAGAAACAGTAATTGTAAGCTAGAATTGAGCTCCAACAAGAATTCCAACAGCAAAGTAATGCTTTACTTTAGAAAACATTTACCCATTAGTAACATTTTTACCTCTATATACTGGCCAACACAGAAGGCGTGCATTGATTCCCGTGTGTCCTCAAATTGCAAAGCAGCTTCCAAAGCAACAACTGGGTCCTCACCAGCAAACTGAGCTAATGAAAGAATAATGTAGTCAATACAGTATCTAAAAATGTGGTAATTCCACCTAGTTTTGAAACAAAAGTAGTTTGTGTCTGTAAGTCAGATGAAAATTCTCACCAAGTATGCTACTGCCAGTTAAAGACTGGGTTTGGAAGTCCTTTATATCATACACTTTCCCATCAATCACTGTCCAAAATCCTCCGTCTTTGTTGTGGTTCTCTAGATCAGCCTTACGTATAAGTGTCACCTCCTCATTATTTCTGCAACTCTGGCCAGTAAAAAATGAACCTATTCATATAAAACAGAAAAGAGAATTTATCAACAAAATATTGGAAAGTAAGGGGTTTTTTCTGAACATCCTTTTAATTGTTGACTAGTCAAATTTTTCACTTCTATTCAAAGGCTGCTTTTTTTTTACATGCTCAAAAGTAATAATGGCTATTAATATGTTCCTCATATTATGCAATTCAACTATCTGTATACTGTGTTCTTTTATGCACTGATCTCTAATGTCACCTAGCATTGCCCAGCTATATGGCTGTTTTGTGTGGAGGTGGAGCGGAACAATCAGGTTTCTGGCAAATCACTGCTCTAATCGCTTCTTCCTCCAAATTACTTTGGTTTTATTACTCAGTTGCCTGCAAGGAATTTGCTGTACATTTAATTTCAGCCTAATTCAGTTTTTTTTTTAATATAAAAGACTCTTCTCTTTTGACCACAGACACAGCTCATATTACAAAGTACCCTGAGAAAATAAAAATTCCTTATTTCAAAGCTTTCATATTACTCATCCTTTGTGTTACAGACAGAGTTTAGTAACAAAATGCCTAGATGTACTACACAGGTTTTCACTGCAACTTTTCACAGTCAAAATGTGAAATGATGTGAACCACTTCTTGAAAAAGCTGCATCTGTACTCTGCTTAATCCTACCTCTATATGTAACTTCCTTAAGAATGTACTGACAGAATAAATAGTGCCATATAAATTGGTTAATAAAACTTCGTACTGTGAAGTAGAATTCTCCTCCTGACAGTAGTTCATGAACAGTCACCACTCTTGTACAGCTACTTTATAAAAGCAGTCCAAATGCTACTAAGTACGTACCCATTATTCCTGGCCATGCTAAATCCTCATTGTCATCCCGTTCCTTTCCAGGGGCTAAGTGGTTAAATCTGTCTAGATGTTCCAGCAAGCCAGCTAACAGAGGGATAGCACCAGCTTCCTGCATTAATCCAGCATTTTTACTGAGGAGTAGCACTATAGAAACCACCAGTTCTGGAAGAAGAATGCCTGAAACAAAAAACACAGAAGATACTCACATTTAGTTCAAGTTCTACATTCATTGCATTGCAGAAGTAAATCACCATTAATATATTCTGCCTTTGACTAGTGTTGAGTACAAAGCTCTTGCCTTCCTCATTGAATTTTCCCTCCTTCTCTCCCATTAACCAAAAAATTAAACTGACTCCTTTGTAGCCATTTAGAACTTTCAAGAATGTCTTAAAATTCTGTGGAAGGGGAAGAAAGGAGGACAACAAGTAAAAACCTACCCGTTAAATCTCCATCCACAACACGAGATACTTCTGCAAAATGCCTATGACTAGTACAAGCAATGCTGGTTGCCACAGGAAGGATATCACCAATGTGCGTGCACAGAAGAGCAGTGTATTTCTTCAGTAAAGAACCAACACCTAAGAGGTCAGGACCTGTATAAAAATAGAGGAAGAGCACAGAGGACCACCACATAGTCATATTTAAGACACAGACTTCAAAAGCTGACAAACTATTCTGAAATTATGCCACTCAATATTAGCACTAATTTAAGAAATCACGTAGTTTTAAAAATTTATAAAAGTTTATTCTCCAGATCCTATTACCTAACCAAAAAAAAAAATTAACTTACAGAAAACAATGTAAATAAACTACTTTCAAACACTGTTCAGACAAATTCAGCAAACAGACTGACAAATGAGACAAGAAGATAAATTGAAATAAGAAAATGCTATCCTGTAAAAGTTATTACAGGAATACTTGGGGAGGGGTCAGAAGTTGTTTGCTTTTATTTTTAAAACCACTACTTACTGTATGTGTTAGGGACCTGGCCAACACAATCTGCTGGGTAAAGTTTGCTAACAAGTAGACGCTGAAAACGGAGCAACAGGTCCAGAGAAGCAGATCTCTCCTTGCTATAAAGTTCTTGGTCCATGCAGGAAGAAATGCGACGAGCAACATCTTTTAGTTTGGCTATTGTCTGTGAAGCGATGTTCCTAAGTGGTAGAAAAGTACCACAGAGTACTTAAAGGGAGCTCAGAGTGAAGACAGTCCACAGTTCATGGGTTAAGATTTTGCAAAATTTTGCAGAAATATATGCAAAGTTTCTATGTAGAACTTCCACCCCTTCGGACCGTGGAACTCAAAAAGGCAATGGTTTTGTGGATACATTTTGGTTCACAGGATTTGTAAAATACCTCAACTTTGTGTTTTGTAGTGAGTGATGACAAAAACCACAATCTGACAATCTTCACTGAGAGGCTGCAGTGAAAGTCATGACACTGCATAGCTCAAAACAGTTTCACTATTGTTTAAATTACATGGTTGCCATCACAATTAAGTGAAAAAGTGCAATAAATTTCTTGGTAAACTCATAATTACTTCCTGCTTTACATGCTATATGTTAAGTAATCCTGTAGCTCCTCTGGCTGATATAAAGCAGCTTTGCTCTCAGCACCCTAATTGGTCATGCATTCACAATTCTCAGTTAGGAATTTAAAATTCAGGTTTCTTTCCCGCTTACAGTCTCCATGAGACAGTTCTAAATAAATAGGACAAAATATTCAGTTCTAAACAAATTTGTGGTGATTCTCACACTTTTTAAGGACAGTCTTTTAAACATTTGTCCTATATTTGGTACAAAAACTTTCAGATACTTCTTCCAGAGAAGAAGTATCAAAATCATAAAAGCAAGGCAGTCTTTCTAAAATTGGGTAATTAAGTATAGAACATTGCTCCTCAGCAAAGATAACATAGCAGAACCACAGATAAGCTAGGAGAACGTTCAGTATTCTGAATTCTGAGGAGCTAAAAATGCTAGAAGACTTTATTTGCTAACCAAAATTACCATCCTTTAGCTGACTAGTTCACAGAACATCTAAATACATCTCTACAAAAGTAAAAGACAAATTCAAAGCAATTACCTCAGTAACTGCTGAATTAACTGAACTAATGGTAAACTTTGTTTTCCTGCAGATTCATAGATTCCAGTGTTAATAAGGTCTTTGTCCAATGGAGTTCTGCTCCTATGAAGTGTTGATGCATTTGCCTCTTGTTCATCAATTTCTTTTTCTTTCTGTGCTTCTTTTTTTGCTTCAATATCCTAAAAAAGTAAATGAAGTTAAAGAAAACACACAAACCTCCACTATGATTATGAAACATTTGTTAACAAGTATTCACAGTAACAAGATCAAGTTACTTTTACCTATGGCAAAATGGAACAGTTGCTACCAGACAAAATGTCTATTGCATATTCTGTAACAACCACATGGGCACACTTTTTAAAAAACAATTATAATGCAAAAAGAAAGGCGAAGAGAGGGATGAAGGTGGCGAAGGTAAAAAAGAGTAGAGAAATTCCACAAAACCATGGTGGACACACATGCCAGTAGCTGCTGCTGCACAGTTCACAACTGAAGGCACATTTACTCTGTGTTTATAAAAGCAACAAATCCAGTGCCCCAAGGAGAACCTGAACTGCAGAGCTGATGAACCATACCTGAATTTCTGCAGTAATAGCAGCGTTCAGTGCAGACTCTAAGCCTCCATCAGCCATCAAGCTGCCCACCAAGAGGTCAATCATGAATCTACGTCCTGGGCTGACATTCATTTCATTTCCTGAAACTACGAACGGAAGAAGCTAGTAATGAAGTCAAAAAGTGAGGCTTAAACAAGCAGGCTTCACTTTGAGGACCAACCTGCACTGGGTAGGAGCGCTGAGAGCGCCCTGGCGCGCTCCTCCGCCGTCGGCAGCAGCACAGACCAGCCGCTCTGCAGCACCGCTTGAGCCGCCGACTGCACTGTGTTAAGAACCCCAGCGTTGCTCGCCAATGTTACCACTGTCTGCTTCAGGCTGTTGAGCAGGATACTGCCCAAACCCAAGCCAAGGCATTCTGGATCCACCTGATGACTAATGGCAGCATGAAAAATGAAAAAAAAAAAAAAAAAAAAAAAGGCAAATTTTAATTAACAAGTGGTATGAACTTGGTGGGAATGGGGGGGAAGTCGATCCTGGAGCAAGTAAGTTCAGTGACCAAGATACAAACTTTTACCTGCAAATCTGTAAAATTAAAGGGAAATTCTGGCTTGCCTACATACTGAATTTAAACCAATACTCAAAGATTACAAATGGTAGCTATAAGCCCCGAAGTTCTGCAGTAAACCTAAAAAATAACCTAAATTGTTTCTGCCTCACTACATCACGCTAGAAAACATAGCACATTTTCAGTGACTGTCAGACACCAATTAAAGAGATCATTCACTTTTAAAAATGCTATTTAAAGTCCATAAAAATGCTCAAAATCTCTGAGTGAGTATACAAGGCTTAGTCCATTTAGGTATTGTTTTTATAGTTCATTCTTAATGAAACCCAGAAGCTGTCAAGAAGGAAAAAAAAAAACAACACTAGATGACAAATTATAAAATGATAGTGTAGTTCTTTCACTTTCTAAAGCCAATAAAAGTGTTTTAAGGCACATTAAAGGTTACTGTTTCCATCCAAGCAGTTTAGTGAAAACATTCAGCTCAATGACTGCTCAAAGTGTAGGAAATTGGAGGTACCTGAAGTCTTAAAAGGTTTAACGTTGCCACAGCCATACACTCCTTTTCCTGAGGAGGGGGCCAGTCAGAGGATCCATCCATTCCCTCAGTTACTTGTCTCAGTAACAGATCCAGCTGCTCAAATGTCATGGGGCAAACATCCACCACAAAAGGTACCCGCAAGCCTACTGACCATTCTGAACACGATGACCAAGCAAAACTCTATAAATGGAAACAATACACAAAGTTCCACAGTTGGTTATTTTCTAAATATGACACTGATTACAGATAGGAGTGTAAAGCTAAATCTGCCCTCAAACAGCAATAGTTCATGTGGAAATAATACCAGCACAACCGTGGAAGAGAATGCTCTACTTGCATCCTTGTAAACATACATAAAACCCTACGGATCCAGAACTCTCCCATCACATTTTCCAGTGTGTTGTCATACCCAGTCCAGATACCTTACTATTTGTGCCCCAGGAAACAACATGCTGACAACTCCTCCATTGCTGTGCCACACAAAACAAAACAAGTAAATAGCTACTTCTCAGAATATCCAAGAGAGGGAAAGCTAATCACCCCTTTTCAGCAGAACAACTGCACAAGATTTTTTTTTTCCCAAAGCCTTCATTTACTCAGAATAAGAATAGAAAACGTCATGCAAGCACAGAAAGAAGGACCAGAATTAGAATACAGAACTAACCTCAGTGAAAGGTAAAAACCAAATCATTCAAAAATAAAACCTACCTGAGCAGGTCCACAAGCAATTCCAACAATATGCTTTGTGTCTAATCCCGGGAGAGCTGCGGGCTCTGGTTTAGTGATACGCAAAGTATCAAAATGCTGACACTGATCATTGCTTCCCCAGCTGTGCACTTCACTATCTTCAGTCAGTGCTAAACAGTGGGTAGATCCAGCTGCCACATCTATCACTTTCTTCCCTGATAGGAAAGTTAGATATTGAAAATATAACTTGGATATTACAATCATTGACAGAAAAATAGCAGAGAGAAGGAAAACCATGATAATTACAACCACGCTTAACTAGGAACATATTATGGATGTCAAAGAGTCTCATTTCTGCCTCAGTAGTGGCTTGGAAGAGTACAGCAAAGCAAAAACCAAGAGACAGGTAAGTATGAAAGTTTACAAGTTAAAAAAAATCTTCTACTTTGTGTGCCTTCTACATAGAAACCTGTTCGGGAAAGATTTTTTAAAACATCTCCCCATCTATGATGAGAGACTGTGAAGTTATTTGTAGTCATTAGCTCAGTAGTTGTTCTCATTTAGATCATTCAACATATATGAATAATAATTTAAAGGAAAGACAGACCAATAAAAAATGTTTCTTCCTCATCATCTCCTACAGAACCTCAGGTTTCTCACAAAGGAAAGACGTAATTTTCACTCTGCTATGAACTAGTCAAAAGGCAAACGCAACTTTAATGACACTATTTGTTGTCTGTTATTTTCATTTATTCCATTCACCTGCCTTAATCTAATAATATATTTTATATATACTTATTTGCATGACAATGCAAACATATGTGCTTTAAATAAGCATTTCTGTGAACCTAATAAAAGAAAAGCAATAAGAATAATGAGAACACAAGACATGCAGCATTTAAAGCATAGACATAGTGTCTAAGTCTGCTAAAATCTTGTAGGTATAAATGCAGAAGTAACAGGAAATGCACATTATTACCTTTTTCAGTGCTACCAGCATAAAATATGACACAGTACATGGTATCATCACTCTTAAAGTTGGGTTCATTTGTGTCCCATAAAAAACTCCAACAGCAGTAAAAGGAACTTCGGAATATTTCCAGCTCTGATAATTACCTTTCAAGCCTTCCAGCAGTTTGGGATATCGAACATGCTCTTCCGTCCCATGCCCAAGTCTCTGATTGTCGCCTTTTCCCCAGGTGTAGACCTGGCCATCTTTGGTTAAAGCAATAGAAAACTGACTCCCACAGCGTACTTTCACAATGTCCAGATCTTGAAGTTTTTCTATCAGCTTGGGAGTTTTGCAACCATCACTGCCTCCTCTTCCCAGTTTTCCATAGTCTCCATCACCCCAAGACCACACCTGGCCTTTACATCAGGAGGAAAAAAAAAAAATAATCGCACTGCTTTTTCATGTAATTAACTCATCTGTTTTAACAAGTAAGTTCTTAAAAACCCGAGATTCTATAACAAGCACAGATTTTAAATTTTATTTTAAGAAAAGTAGTTCCAAATTAATTACTAATTGTTTGTGACAATAAGAAAGAATAATATTTGAAAAGCTTTCATGCTGACAAAACTGAACATAAAAAGTGCAACATAGAACATGCACTGAAAATCTGTTAGTGTATGGAAAGTCCTTCTTAAAAATATATGAAGCATAGGATTTACTGTAAATCAAGCAAATTAAAAACTGGTTTCTTTTATTATTTATAAGAACTTACAAAATGTTTTCCACATTAAATGGCCAAACTGTCTGTGAAGCCTATTTCAATTTTCAGTTTATATCATTCAAGCATTTCTCAAAATGAAATTAAATCACCACATCTATCATGTTCTTTTGAAATACACTACTAAATCTAAGTCCTGATGTAGGAACTTAGAAACAGTCAAGTCATTCTGCATCTGCAGTAAATAAAATTATAGTTCAAGAATGGTAAACCCATGCATGTACAAACAAAGTTTTGCTTTACATTCCGATGCATTTGTGTTCCCTGCTTGCATAAGCTAGTCCCCAAGTACTCTGATAAGCAATGGAAGCATGCAAGGCAGAGACCAAGAGAAAAAAAAAATGGATAAAATCTGGGTTTCCATTTCCTGCATGAGCAAACACTTGTTTTTAAATAATGCACATCATATTAACCAGCTGTATTTCAAAGGAACAATTAGCTTCCAAGAACTATCTGCTTTCTAAGAGATGACTTTAGGGCTTAACCTCACACAATGAAATGCAAGTTTTGAATCTATCTCATCCTAGGCACCTTGGTCAGGGACGTTGGAAAGATGAACTTCCATGCAGTTTCTCTTTGACAGTTCCAAAGGGTTAACAGAGACAGCTCTCCTACTCTGAATTCTGGCTCTTGTGACAACATGAGATATTTGCGCTTATACAGTAATGAATAAAATTTAGACACATGCACATATATGTATTATTTTGTGTGTCCATTACAAACTTACATGAAATATATACACCATAAATCAATATATTTGCATATTCATAAGGAACATACTGCATATCTATGCATGGAAACACCTCTGCAATATTATATGCAAAATGTATAAATGTACATATTTAATTCCCCAGAAGGAATTTCAGCTTCAAATTCTTACAGAATTCAAGCCACTAGAAATAAGCATATCTGCAGTATAAACACCTTCAGAGTAAAAGGAAGGAAAGGTAAGCTTACTTAAAACTTTTAAGTTTTGTTTACTACTAACCATTTTCAGTAACTGCAAGAGTCTGAGCATCTCCACTCCCACACGACACATCAATAACTTTGAGTCCTTTCAGCCCCGTGACCAGCATTGGGATGGTCTGATCTTCACTGGAACCTTCAAAACAAAGTAGTTCTGTGAGAAGAAAAGCCCAGAAGGCCTGACAGGTTCTTTTGTTTGGTTTTTTTTGCTTTTTTGCTTTTGGATGTTTTGCTATGTGGGTGTAGGTCAGTGTTGGTTAGTTTTGTTTTTAGATTTGAGTGTCATGACTAAGCTCCCATAGGGTTTCTGAGACATCCAACACGGATTTAACCCATGAAATAGTCTTAGCTTCACGAGGAAAGGAACAGAGAACACCGCAGATTTTATTTCTCCACCCAATTGCTTACTTCCAGATAACTCACAGGAATTTAGTGGGTTTGAGACAATCCCTCCCGTAATTATTTCAATTCACATGAAGCCACAGAAGGTTCTCAAATCAGCTTTAGGTGGGATGGAAGATCATTTGTGACAGGCACTAAACAATTCTTTAATAACTTATTTGAAGATATCAACTAACTCACCATGACCAAGCCTGCCATAGTTTCCTCGTCCCCATGTATACAGCTCCCCCTCAGCAGTAATGGCTGCACTATAGGTGCTTCCACACGCAATATGAACAACATGTTTCCCAGCTTGCTTCCCAGATAAAGCAGATATCATCTTCGGTTCCTCCAGAGGGCTATTTAAAGAGAAGGTGACATATTTCACAAAAGGTGATTTGATGAGTAGTTGATAAAAGGTGTGACATGCTCATCATAATTGCTGCAATTCTACCTGCAAGCCTTATTATCAGTCTGAAGTAACAAAATATAAATAGAGCTACAAGCCAAAATTAAGTTCAAATTGTTCAACAACATAGAAACCACTGAAGGAGTATCTAACAACTGCAACTTCTGTTTCCAACTTAGTTCATGCAATGTTTTAAAAAAAATTTGTTGTTAAAAATACTGCCTTTAATTACTGTATCTGAACAATTAATTTCATGACACTGATAACCCCTGTGTAGTCTCTCTTTTACTTCAGAGGGAATTCTGTACTGGGGGAAGACACTTAAAATCTCTAAAATGTATTGATGTACACCCCCTATGCAGTACTGTTGTAGAAGACTGCTTCTACACAAAAGCAGGACAATAATGTACAGGAAAAATGGAATAATGTATAACATGACTGCATAAAAAATTATGACCCCGCTCCAACATGTGAGTCAACACTACAGAGAAAATGTGTTCTGGATTCATAAAACCATTAATAGAAGGCCTACTAACAGTGCTCACTGCTACACCCTCTACCTACAAGTATTTCAGAAAGCAGCATTAACAGAGAGCTGGGAATATTCCAGACAGAGAAAACACACAGGGAGAATGCAACCTCTGTTCAGTAACAGAGCCAAATGTCAAATGCTGAACATTGCTTATACACACAACAAAATAATTTTTACAATGAATTCAGAACACTTGCAAATAAATGTTATGACTATTTTTAATACATACACTGTATCCCCGTGACCTAGTCTTCCACCATCTCCACAACCCCAAGAGAAAACTTCACCATTTGCTGACAAAGCCAGATAGTGGTGCCCATCTGAATGTGCTGCTATCTTCACAATATTTCTGGAAGCTAGGCTCTGCACCAGCTGTGGTCCCTGCAAACGAAACAAAAGCAACATGCTTACAAAAACTGCTGATATTTTCCATCACATAACTAGGTACAGTTTTCCTATTTCCAGTTTTATCAAAACTTTGCTCTCAAATTAATGAGGCATGAAGAAAAAAAACGGTCAAATATGACAAAAGCAATGCTTTGAAGTTATTTGTTCCCATACTCATAGGTCTTCAGTGCATATGAAAATGGTGTTTATCTTTACAGGCTATCTGAGTGACAAAGGCTTCTGTTACAGTGTATTTTTTTGAGAAACTACACAGCTTGAACACAGTTATATTGCAAAAGTAAAATCCATTTCATATATGCCAATTTTGGAAGCTACCAAGGCCAGCATACCAATAAAAGCAATTATAATTGTATCCATAACCTCTAGCCTGATAGAAATTATAGAATCCACATGCATTTCATCAGATCAACACAAGAGACAAAACCCAGTATTTCTGAAGGTTCAAATACAACAGTACAGAAAGCTCACAGAAATCAGCACATCTCCAACTACTCTCCTAAGGAATTATAAATATTTAGAAGAGCAGATTTATGAAGTAATACAGAACAGATTTTTAAAAACATGTAAAAAACTCTCACCAGAGTATCACTGTTATATGCTTGTGTATAAACTCTTCCATTTCTAGATAATATCAGAAAACGTTTCTCTGCACAAGCAACCTGTACAACACCAAGGTTGGCCAGTCCTTCACATTGAATTGGACCGCTCACATTAGCATAATATTTCCAACCTATTAATCCCCAAGCAATGACCTCTTGCAGTGACCCCTAGGAAAAAAGAAATTCTGTAAGTACCAAATTTTGAAATACACAACTTAATAAAATCCACAGAGCAAATTATGTTTTAAACCCTTTTATGCCAAATATATTCACATCTGAGACTGTCATTCGTGCCAATAGTCAATAAAACCTACCTAATTGGAAGATACCAAAAAGAAGGACTTGCATGCATCATATTCAGGTCAGTCTGGTATTAAATGAGCTATAAATATCTACTGTAAGAGATTCAGAGATTCTTCAACTTGGAAAGTTGGCATTTACTTTTTTCTTTATTTTTTTAGTACGTCAGACCCCCAACATTTGTAAAGTCTGGTCTTGCGAATTTACTCTGAGAAACACAAGGAACAGCTCAAAGTATGGCAGAATTAGCCATAGTGTGGTAAGACAGAATGGTTCATAAACCATAAAATTGCACTCCAAGGCCAACTGAAAAAGGGCTGATGTAATAAAAGTTACCCATGTAAGACAAATTTCAGAACTCAAGGTTATGTTGTGAAAATCAGAAAGGAATTTGAAGATTCTTAAGAGCTGTTTTCCTTGCATTCTGAAATTCAGTTATGCTTTCAGGGAAAACATCCTACTGTATTTGATATTGCAAACAATTACCTTATGAGATGTAGGAGAGCTACACTGTGGAGGCATACATGGGGTGGCAAGGCGGTCTAAATGGGCCATGATCACCACAGCTGTTTGTCTCAGATCAATCGCCAGCTCATTGTCCTGTGGCAAAGTCAGATACCTCAGAAAACTTTCATTTGGACTTAGAGGGTAAGTCAGAAGCTGGAAAAGAGAAAAGAGGAGTCAGAAAAGCATTCAAGGTGTATCTATGAGACTACACATAGAGACACAATAAAGTTTAGACAAGATGACTATCTGCACAAGTGTAAGAGAAAATGAACTAACTCTGCACATCCTCTTTTTACATCAGAGAAAAATCTGAAACATGCATGTTGAGAAAATAGTCAGTGTATATAATAGAAAGTTACAAGCATGATAAAATTGATTTATTATGTTTTATCAACCCCTTTAATATTCACTAAGAGTTACATTTCAATTAATTTTAAACACAGAATAAAAACAATCCAAATATGCAGAAAACTTACTTAGCCACATCTAACTTCATTATCCCAACAGCATTAACTGTGAAACAATGCTTACCTCTAACCATGCTGTGATATTCTTTCCCCTACCTCAAGAAACTCAAATGTTCACATGAAAACCAAACAACCGTGGTGTACATAGATTTTACATGGAAAACACCACTCCCGGTTTTGTTTGGATAATTTTACGATTATTTTAGCCAGGCAAATGAAATTTGATTCCAACATAATGCCCCTATCAAATAATCCAAGAATAAGTACCTGAATCTCTTCCTCAGTATTGGGCATGTCTTTATTACATATTATACTCTGAAATCTTTGTAGCAAAGGTAGAAGGGGTGCACTTGTTCCCTGTGCAGATCGCTCATTGTCCGTTTCCCTCGTCCCATTATCCCAAAGTTGAAGCAGCAACATAACTGCAGACAACATTTGGCTGCAAGAGGGAATCAACATTTTCTATTAATAAGCATCCCTAGAAACACTGGGTTACGTTATCCATACAATTCCCTTTCTACATTTGGAAGTTTAGCAAAATCAGATGTCAGGGCTTTGTGTTTTAAACAGATTAGCAAAATATAAAAAACGGATTTTGCAATCTAGATAGTATTAGGTATCAATCACCACTGCTTTAGTGAAAAGGTCCATATGCTTTGAACCACAATTATTACATTAAACCCAAATCCATGAAAACTGAAGACTGTCAGCCCATTCCAACGGACAGTGATGGTTAAAAATCAGTGTTCATGCTTCTCACCTTAGTGTACCCCTCTGCACTGCCAGTTCAAGCAATATGGCAAGTGCCAAGTGTTGGTCTTGCAAAGGAATGTTTCCTGGCCCCTTGGTACTGGGAGCTCCATGCACATCTCTATTTAAAAGTCAAACAATATACATTAACTAATAGAAAATAATACATAATTGCTTATCAAAAGCATCTACAGCACCCCAAGAACCACTAAACTTACAGAAAAATACTGAAGTGGTGATGAAAACAGCTGAGAAGAAAAGCCCACACATTCCAAACTGGATCAAGTTTTAGAATAACAGCTAGGCTTTAAATATGCCCCAAGTTCTGCTATCTATCAACAGTTCTATTAAACTTGCTAAGAATATGAAACACATATTCTTATATGTGAAATTCAAATATGTTTTTTATGTTTTATGATATTCACCTTAAGGATGTAGTTCCAGTATTGAAAAGAATTTCTAGTAACTACTGTAAAAAGGTAACCTGAAGCCTACTTAAATAACAGTGAAGAGCAGGGGACTGTTCCAAGTCCAGTGTTAGTGTATTTTCCCTCATGCACAGAAATCTGTATTATTTTACTGTACTTAATTAAGAGTGCACGTATACAATATTACCAAAGCATTCTTCTGCTTTGGTAATATTATTATTATTAATTACTTTTACATTAGTAAAACACAATTTTTTGGGTAAGTCTTCATGCAGTGATTGAGGATATTCCAATTCGGATTTTTCTTAAGCAGCTAAAATCATTAAATCATATTTAAAGAGCATCATTTCAATAGTTCATTAATTTTTTGCTTGCTTGTATAACAACATTAGAAAAGGAAGGAAATCTTTCCAATATTCTATAAATCATTATGTTTATACCACGGGCTTCTGAGAGATGCAAGCTTGCCATTTAAGAGCCGAAAAAAAGAAACTTACCCAGTCACAACAGACCTTAGGAATTTAGTAGCTCTTTCTACCACTTCCAGCCACACAGAAGATACAGTCCCTTCATCAAAAAGGGATGCCTCTGGTAGAGCTCGCAGTGCATCAAGTGATTCCTGTAACAATTCACTGCACAAGTCTGCATCTTCACCTAAGGAATACAGCAAGAGAAGTTAAATTCCCATCTTTACAAAAGTTAGAGAAATTGTTGTACACAACATTTTGCGGAGCTTTTTTTCAACACAAGATACAAGTTACTTCCTACAGACAAAGTTCTCAATTTTCACATGAATATTTGAATATTCTGAAGAAATCTTCACCAAAAAAAAAAATAAAATTCAGAAAGGTGAAAACCCAAACCAGCTCATTCCACTATGCAGCCACTGAGAAAAGAGGTGAACTAGGGCTGGCTGGACAGAGTAAGCCCACACCTGCCATCTGACCAAACAGTGCAGACTGAGACAGGCAGGTTTAGTGGCACAGGGGACAATTCTGCCAACCTCTGCAATTTGACAATTGCTGACAAGTACACAAACTAAACACAAGCTTCACACTCAAAACTTTTTCTAAGCTGCTACTATCATGTAATAATACAGTGGCTTGACCTTGTCTGAAGAATAAATCCAACTTTTCTGAAATTGAGCATTAAAAATACATGCTTTTCATGAAATCCCAACTTACCTTCCTAAGCATAAAACATCCCAGAAAAACATAACATTGATACTGGCTTGGGTGGCTTTGATCAGCAACAACATTGTTGGGCACAGTATCACATAAACGCAATTATGCAAATCTATCATTTATAAACTTATAGTTCTATGCAAATATTTAACACACACACAGGCTTTAATGAGTCAACTGGCTTCAAATGAAAAATATATTCAATATGCTCAAGAGCAGACCTACCTGACCTCCAGGCTCTACGAAGGAAAGCAAATGCAAATGAAAGTGCTGCTCGGGATCCAACGCGTGCAAGTCCTTCTACACCTTTGCCTACAGGTCTTGAGCTAAAAAAAAAATTATGTATGAATAGATTCAATAACTCTATAGAATAATAATATATATTTATGTTACACTTATTTTGTATAACTTACATATTCAACAATTTTATAATTTAGCCATATGCATGCATATACAATTACACAATTTTTATTTGTAAAGAAGCATAACCGTATCTTGAGAAACAAGGTGGACAACATCAAAACATCAGCAACCAAAGTTCAACTTCAACCACTTCAAAGAACCAATTCAACGTCCAATATCACAAAGCTTCACAGAGAAAAATATAAACCAGACTGGCATAATAGGCTGCCACCAAAAAAAATGCCCATAGTTACTCAAAGCAAAATTATGATGCTTTACTAAAGATATGCAAACATAAGGTAATTCATGTACTAATTATTTACTCGGGAAGTCTGTATTTTTAGCTAGTTTGGACTGCATAAACTAAGCTTACAGACTTTTTAAAATTAATCTTTAATTATTGATAATTAATTCCACCCATTTTTTCACTTCTTATCTTTCTATTCAAGTGTCAATGCTACAAATCTCTCTTTGCAATTTCTGTACTTGTGTGGTTAAGGAAGACAGATAGCTTCAACTTTTGGCAATATCCACTGGACTTATATTCATTTCTGTTAACTTCTCTTTTCATGCAGACAATCACACTATTTTAAGTAAGCTCCCCTTTGTAGTCAGCAACAGGAGATGCCCTACTGCTTCCAACACTGAACCACCAAGTCTATTTTGGTATGTTGTGAGATTACAAAGAAAGTGAACTGCTTAGGACTTTTTCAAGAAATTATACTTGCATTTTTAGCAATCTGATAACTTAAAGATATCAGTGCTCTTTTTAATCAGAACTGAAAAAAAATTTCAAGAGAACAGTCTATTCAAAGAAAGACATCCTTGTCAGAACTCCAATTCCATAATAGCTAGTTGTGATATCTTACTTACATTCTCTTTTCATATCTGAAGCTAGAGACAACCTAACAAAAATTTCCCAAGCCAGATTGCTTGCTCTGTCAGACAGCTACTGAACACTTTCTTTAATGCCTTATCTAATCGATTTTTCTATTTTTAGGTCTAGATAGCTATCCAGACATGAAAAGTAATCAGATAATTCCTTGTTCAGTTCCTTCTCTTGAAATAGTTCCCTATAAAATGCACAATTACATCATTTCTCACCCAAGCCAAGGTTCTGTGCTCTGCTTTTATGTATTTGTATTTTTTAATTTATGTGCTTTAACTGAGCAACTATTGACAAAAATACATTAATGTTATTGAAATTATGTAATTTCCATTAGCATCATTTCTGAAATAGACTTCCCCATACTTTCTAGCTGAGTAGAACAAAAGAAATACTTCAATAAATGTATACTTATACCTCAAAGTTTAATATCTACAGCAATGTATTACAATAAAAACCTACTAGTACAGAGACACTGTAAGAAAGCACCAGGCAAGGAGGAGGACTGATGGCAGATAACACCACTTAATATGGTAAAGCCATCTTAAGAAATAAGAAGTTTCTTTACCGTTAATGTTTCACAAGGAGGAATAAATCACATTAAGCTCTCACAGACATAGAAAGGTTGATAACCTTTCTATGACTTTTCTAATGGATTAACTTGTTCATGGAAGTGTTACTACCTTTTCTTATCCACAGCAGGCAGAGGAACGCTACTGCTTTTCCACTTTACTTTGACGTTCTCCTGAAGAACTGCTCTGTTCAAAGCAATGAAGTATCGTTCCAGGATAACCAGCCTCTGCTTTAGCCTCACAGCTGAAAGAGCTGTTGTTGCAGTTTGTGTGGCCAGAGCTTGCTGTTCCTTCACTAGTACATGAAGGCACTCCTTCAATTCATTCACATCTGAGAATCAAAGACAGATATCATTTTATGGGCATTCATCTTTGTTATATCCAGTACCAAGAAAAATAAAGACCACTTGAAAACCGTAAACTGACCAGAAGTCTGAACCCCCTGTGAAACTCCCTGTTTCTATACTGAATGCACACGGTACAACATAAATACAATCAAACACGTGTTTAGACAAAGGTTATCATCAAAACTGCTTTTGTCTAAACATATCTAAACCTTCATATTTCATGTCTGAAATTAAAACCTCACAGAAAATATTTATGCACTCCAAAAAAACAAGTTAGACAGCAAATCCTTATCATCATCCAACCTCAGAATCTGACTTCTCTTAAGTGCAGGCAACTCCCTTGCAAGTCCCCACAAGAATATGCTTTCATTTTGCACCCAATACACATTATCTTAAGTTTCTCAGAAGTCATAAAACTACTCTCAGAAGCTCTAGGATCACTGCAAAGAGCTGCTACGCTTCTGAAACAAATAATGTCAGAAATTTAAGATGCTTTCAAGTACTATTAGCAAATAAAACATCTGACTTATGTACCAGTGCTAGAATATTAATTTTCCCTTTCTTTCACCGGAGTAAGGAGGCACCAGCCCAAAGTCCTAGTAATCTAATAACAGATGGTAAAGTACAGTGTTAAAAACAACAACACAAAACCACTCTAAAACAAAAATTTGGAAACTGTATTTTTATATACTCTGTAGCTTTAATTCCTAGGACAAATATCAACAAAGTACATTCTTAAAGGGGCTCTTTTCTGTCCCTTCATTAACAGTCTGATCACTGAGCCACCCCACTCTGCTTTGCACTGCATTACTACACTTGTCCCTAAGCCAACCACAGCTTGCCTGGCAGCTACACAGAAGTTCCTTTGTTTTAAATGACACCTGACTAAGGAGTATGAAAAAAACATGTCTGCATATATGTAAGAAACAGCTTGTGAGAAGACACTTCAAAAAAAACCAAAACAAAACAACCCCAAAACTATACAAAACCAACACAAAACCAACATATTTTTTGGAACAAGTGCCTCCAAACTAGAAATTTAGACACATTTATGGTAGTCTCTGTGGTCAAAAATTTTATCTAAGGAGGTATAAAACCTTTTTTGCAGCTGTAACTGTAAAAAGTATTTCAAAGTTTTGTCCCCACTTTGCAACGCATCTTTGTGTTCCCAGGAAAGAATTCAAGCAACCCTCTCTGCCACTGGATCACGTTGCATAGTCACTTAAGGTTTGCTGTCAGCCATCACCCCAGGCTGTTTTCAACATTGCTACTCACATTTCACCATTTCATAATGTGTTAGATTCCTTTTCCTGAGGCAATTCACATCTTTCCACCTGACTACTAGGGACTTAATTTTTCAACAACAAAGATTAGATTAAAAAGTGTTCCTTGCAGTCTAGATGAAAGCAATAGCAGCAATTATACATGCTGACTCAAACTACAAGAAATCTGGCAAAACCAACAAGAAATTTGACAAAAAGCCACACCATCCTTTATTTTAGCTCCACAAAATTTCCCAAAGAACTCTGTAGCACAGAGCAAAAACACACAAAAAAAACCCACAAACCATCGAGCAGCACATACTTCAGAGTACCACAACAGAACATAGTCAATATTGACATCCCAGTTTCATGATCCCTCTAAGCAAACCATCCAAAGACATAAAAATCAGGACTTTTCTCCTCCCTTCCTGAACACTAAAGTCCTATCAACCTCTACATACCACCAGGCTACAACACCGAAATACAAAATCACCATGCTCTCTTCTTCACAAAGAGACTTTGCTTAACACTGTTGGTTTTGACTAATAATTTTATCCTGCAGATTCATTTCCCAAATTATGGTCTCATACATCCATAGGAAAAGCAAAGAAATAGTCAATGAAGAAAAGAGAAGGCATTTTAACACTTACATTTGGGGAAGAGAGTCCATGTTTGGTGCTACAGAAAACAAGCACTGGACAATAGACTCAGCAGTCTGTCGAGTAATACAGAACTACAGCATTCATCCTTCATTCCTGCCTGGCAAGTTACTCAATTGTGGAAACCCTCTAAAATTGTTTCTGAGAGTTAAAGACTCAAGCAGAGACCACCTAACCACCAATCCGCTAGCAATTACTTTACAGAGAACTTTCCCTGAAAGTCTGCAACTGCATTCCTTTCAAACCACTTTTGATCAGCCACAATGACATCCAGGTGTTACATAAATTAAGCAAGATTAAATTTCTTGTCAGCAGAATTGCCTTGTTAAGGTTTAGGGTTTGACATGTTTCAATGATCTCAGACCTAGGGGGAGGTTAAGAAAGCTGGGGGAGAAGGATGTGCCTTCACAATTACAAAAGGCTACAATTTTAGGAAGGCTTTTTACCAAAATTAAATAATTCCACTCGTAAATACTTTATACAAACTTCCTTAGTATTTCAAGAATGCAAAACAAAGTTCATATACAAAGTGTAGTAAAGGCTGGAACAGGTTATAGTATCCTTGTAACTCAGACATCTAAAAACTGAACCAAGGACTATCTTGTTTTATTAAAAGTAACACTATTTAAGTGAGATATATCTATACACTTCCTCACTTTAAATCTTCTTTTATTCCATAAGTAAATTTATATTTACAAAAAATTTAGTTAATCTTTCAAAATATTTAAATCCATCTGGGAATCAACATGGTGAAACTCATTTCAATAAACCCTCAAACCTGCACAACACTTGTTACTGATGAACTGAACTGTCTAATGAGAGAATAGCTTATTAATAGTAACGATTCAAATTTCATCTGAGAAGGTTACAGGGAACTCTAAACAAAACTGTTCACATGTCACTTCACCAGGCCTTGATGCTCACCATCCATTGCAATGCTATGCTTTGCCAGTTATTCTGTGAAGGGTGGAGACATTATTTACCTAATCTGCACCTGCACTGTAGGAGTTGGAGTCATACCACACCAGTTTAAATTCTCAGACCACCATAAGCAGAATACTTGTTAACTGGCAGCTACAGTCAGGTATGTTTCTGGATGCAGTAGAGATAGGTAAGGGTTTTACCCTCTTCTGTTAAAATTTATCACATCTCTCCCTCCCCTCAGCGAACAATGCAACTATGCATCTTCACTTCTTAATTCCTCCAGCCCAGAGTTCTCCACATTAGAAGGAAAAACACTGGAATTGTTTAACCCAGCCTATTTGACAGAACAGCGCTAAGAAGTGACATGTTATTTAGATATTTGAGCAAAACAGGGGACAAAACAAGCAGCTGAAGACAGCAGCTTCTTAAACCATCTCAGCCACAGCCAGAACACTAACCTGCCATGAGCCTAAGATAGGTAGCATGTCCAAAGGCATGTTTGCTCCTGTTTTAGCAGCACAAAGAAATAACTTAACATGCTTTGTGGTTTCTTAACATTCATTTCATTAGCTCTTTTAGGGAATGCCACAGGCTTCTGACAGGTAAATTAGACACCTTAAAAATGCCAATACCAGACTGAAGTATTTCAAGGTTGACTAATAAACTTTAGTAACAGCAAATATAGATGTTGGAGTGTGGAGAGATTTCAGACTTGGAAACACATTTCAAGCAAAATTTGGCATGAAACTACTGTTATAATGAGTACACATTCCTGTCACCAGCAGAACTAATGTGCTCTAATTTCCTAGAGAATTTTATATTTTGTCTTCTCTTTCCCCTTCCACTACACACTACTTCCACTGGACGAAGAGGAGATAAAGGACGCAGTTGGCTTGGCTTAACAGGCTTCTAATGACCCTTCAAACCTCTAGAATGAGCAAATTCAAAAATTAGAGGGAAGGACAAAAATGCAATCACATACACATAATTTCCTTCAGAAACAAAACCATAATAGGCTTTCAATGTTATTTTATACCAACAAAGAATATAATGCCTAAAGGGCATTTAGCTTTTAGCTTTCTGCTGTC
>NW_008236973.1:5266718-5286852 GCF_000691975.1 Corvus brachyrhynchos | reverse complement strand
AGCAGGAGAAATATTGATCAGCTGCATGTGCATTCAGAATGCAACTCATTTTGTGGCTGGGCGCAGGAGGACAGTGAAGGGTCTGGAGGGGAAGCCTTAAGAAAAGCAGCTGAGGACACTTGGTTTGTTCAGCCTGGAGGAGACTGAGAGGAGGCCTCATTGTGGTTTTCAACATCTTTGTGAAGGGAAGTGGAGGGGCAAGTACCAGTCCTTCACTCTTGTGACCAGCGACAAGACTCACAGATATGGCGTGCAGCTGGGTCAGGGGAGGTTTATGCTGGATATCAGGAAAAAGTTTCTCACTCAGAAAGTGGTTGGGCACTGGAACTGCTCCCCAGGGAAGTGGTCACAGCGCCAGCCTGAGTTCAAGAAGCATTTCGACAATGCTCTCAGGCACATGGTGTGACTATTGAGGTGTCCTGGGAAGGACCCAGTGTTGGACTCGATGATCCTCATGGGTCCTTTCCAACTCAGCGTATTCTATGATTCTCTAATTTTCAAAGTTTTAGATCATCAGTACAACTTGCTTGAATTGATGCTCTAGTACTCATGAACAGAACAAAATAGCAGGCATTTGAATTCCTGTGTGTGGGTAAATATACATACAAACACATACACTCCTTAAGGGCATAAACAGCAACCAAACATCTGGAGCTGGACAAGTGGTTTCAAGCTGTGGTGGAAGGAACAGGGTAGAATGATGATGCAAAGGCAAAAAGGTAAAAGAAAATACAGGGATGAAGGAGCTCTGAGAAAAACAGGGGAGGTCAAATTTCATCCTTTGACTCAGCATTTCTAAATCTAAACTTGAAAGTATGGGTCAAGAAATTTGATAAAAGCTGAAAATATCACAACAATGAAGGCTAAAAGGTTTTTTCAGTGTCATGACTACTTTTTAATTACTTCTGTACACAATGTAAATTTAGACTTAATCATGCAATTAAAAGCCCCTTACAGGATATAAGTTCTGCCTATCTCCTCTCACAACACAAATGCAGGAATACAAGTGCACTTGGTAATGACAGGCATCTCAACAAGCTCACTGAAGTCACATGATTAATTTTAGCCTTGCCTCTTCAGTAGTGCCTATAAAGCATTTGATGCAATCAGCTGTACTAACAATATCAGAAAAATAAGATGCAACACTGTCTGTGAACAGTTTGATTCAATACAGCCAACCTTAAGCATATTATAACTAAGAAAAAGAAGCCCAAGAAGATGAAATACTGCTCTATTTTCTGTAGGCTTTGAACAAACTTCAAAGGGTTTCCTCTTTTTTTTCCCCATACCTAGAGCTGAACATCTGGACTTCAGATCACATAAGTGGTTAAAACCTAAATATCTTCAGAAAAGAAAACTGATGAAGGTAGTAAACCAGGATTTTTAGGAAGAATCAGAGGAACTGCTTTATGAATGTACTGGTATGAATACAATAGGCGGAAGATGTTTTAAGGGAGTATTCATGTCAAAAAATGGATAGCTCAACAGTGGTATCATGAAAGAGCTGAGTACGAAATGGAAGAACACTAAAATGCAAAAGAGAAAGAAAAAAAAACACCTTAAAGTCAAATAATGACTTACACATCTATTTATTATTATCTTATGTATTCTTACAGTACTTGGAATAGTAAGACCCTTACCAAAAAAAAAAAAAGAAAAAAAGAAATAAACTGATGTTTTTGCCCTATTCTGACAGCACAGTCATCTCAGCATAAATGAGACCTAGAGAAAGCATTTTGCTTCGCTGAACTCGTGCCACGATGACAAAACAAGCATGAAGCTGAGGGATACATAAAGTACTATTTCTCAACACATTTGATGAACAGGTTTTTCTCTGTGCTCTCACAATCCCTTAGCCCTCATGGGGGAGGGGTGTCACAAGGCCCACTGACCTAGATTAGCCTGTTGAAGTTCAACACCAAGATCCTCCACACTTGGCAAACTAAGATTGTATTACAGCACTTCTAAAACATGGATATACAGTGTCTAATATCTAGTTACTATTTTCATAATGTAAGGCTGTAAATCATTAAACTCAGGAGAAATACTTCAGTGTATTGACCTGAGACACTGACTTTAAATGCCTCTTCAGTTCTTTTTGTAACATAACTTCAAATCTCCATCTCCAAATTATACCCTACTTATAAAGGAATATAAACCATAAATGAAGACATAGTAAGTCTTTAATTCTTACTTGATCAGCAATGACATATTTAAGAAACAATTCTCCTTTTTAAAATTTCCTTCATGGTTTTGATAAGGAAATGTTTAAAAGTTTATTTTCCTGAAGGATAACAGAAGAAATGCTTAAAACAGTTCTCATTTTATGAAACATTAACAGAAAGCGTCAAAATGGAACCGATTCTGTACAGTTTTTTCAAAATTAATTACCAAGCCACAAAAACTAGGATGGCTCAAAAGACAGCTGTTAGCTATATTTCTGAAAAATGCAAAACAAAAATTAACAAGGTAACCTACAATCATGAACAAAAGCCACATCTGCAGTTTATTTATACAATATAAACGGCAAGTGTATTCATAGCACCATTTAAGGATTTCTGTCACAGCTAGGTGACACAAACAAGCACAAATGGTAACAGAGACCAAGGAATACGAATTTAATTCTTCAAATTATAAAGTCTTCAAAGTTATTTCTAGAATAAGAACCCATACATGCAGCAATAAACCATACTATATATAAGCACTGAAAGTAACTACAAGACAGTAAGCTATTTCTTTCTGAAAACTCCAAACACACATACATCCTTTTTTTTTCTGAAAAAACACTTTCTCAATTTTTTAAAAAATAATTGGAGGGTGAGCTTAAAGGCCAAGTCTTGTCCCAAACACTTTGGTCACCTGGAAGAAATTTGGTAAGATACTTGACATTTAGATTATCATTTTGTAAAATAGTTTTATTTTACTTTTCAGCAAGACACATTAAATAAGAATATAAAACGTAAATAATGTGACCTTCAGCTCACATCTCTTCAACACATTCAATTCTCGCTCCCTCTTCCACGGTAGTGGCAATTCTTATCATTCCTAATATACTGCAAGATTCTGCCCCACTACCTGAGTGACAGCAAATCCATCTGTCCTCCTGTCCTTAAGGAAAGGGAGCAAGCAGGCTGGCACAGAGCAGAGGACAGCAGACTGGCAGCTGACCTGTGGCTCAACAGAAACAAGTATCTCCCCTAGCAAACACAGCTACACAGATGCAGATTCTGGCACTGAAGAGATAATACTTTTCCCAGGGATATTCAAGTGCTTCTGGGTGAGGGGAAAGGACAAGTGGCACAACAGATGTCTCTGAAGTTTGTACATGCCAACATCGGAATCAGGCAACATCATGTACCAGGAACTGTAAAATAAACTACTGAACTGAGGCTTCTTCTGATCTGCTATTTTTAAACATGGACAATTTTAGACAATGAACTGCTGCTCTACAGTAACAAACAGCCACAAACTTCAGCTGGCTTCAGTATCAAAAGTAGTATTTCATAGACCCCTACATGAAGATGTGAAAACACAAACTGCTTTTCCACTGCTACCACTGGTGCAATTACTGTCAGCAAAGGTCAGGACAAACAGTTAACTGAACCAACCATTTCAACCTTCCTCCCATGATTCACACAAACCTATCTACCAGACCATGAAACCAAAGAGAAAAATCACCTATTAAATCATTACTGCCTGCAGAAAATCCAGGCTTCAGAAACTAAGCAATTTTTTTATAATGTCTGCAACTGAAAAGAAATATTCTGAAACATTGGAACTTTTCACTGTGTAACTTCATTTATTCCAAGTCAGTCCGTCATTCCTTCAAGCAGCCTGAAAGGGGCAAATTGACTCTTCGAGTCAAGAGCCTAATTAAATCTGAAATTAATTACAGCAAATGTTTAATTTCAATCACAGTTAGCCACTTACTCAACTTATTTCACTAACCTAGCAGATGCATCAGTCAGCAAGCACATGTGATACAAATACTTCCTGATGCTACAAAAGTAGTGACCAATATAGAATATGTAATGTCAGTGACAATGACCAAAACAGCTGTAATACCTGGTTGTTTACCCCACACCCAACTCTCAACAATCGATTTGGCCCTGTAAGTGGGCAGTGGAGTCTCTTCTTCATCTTTCTTTTCTTTGTCATTTTGCTCTTCTTTCTTTGACGCAGTTTGGCATTCAGTGCTATCATCTAAAGAAAACAAAAGGGAGGGGGAAAAAAAAAAGACCAGTTAAACTACCTTCAGTTCAAGCTGGGATTCAGGTCTAGATTAGAAATGTAAAGGTAAAATCCCCAGCCCACCAGCTGACAGAAATATAGTCTATCATTAAGAGAACAGGGTGGGGGGAGGACAGTTAACTGTCACAGGTGCTGGGTCTCATGTTACATTTCGTAAGACAGTGACCTTACAATCCAGAAATCACCTCTATAACCTCCTCAGGATGATGAACATCTAATATAGATACTATCCTGTAAGACTTGCAAAGGATTTGTAATACACAGTACTGCAAAGGAGGCACTTTGAGTCAGATTTTGCCCCCAACTATTCCTATTTCTGTAGTATTTACTTGCTTTTATATTCCATTTCCAACAAAATAAAAAAAGACAGCAGTAGCCTTAATTTCAAAATCAAGAAGAGCTATATATTGGCATTTACACTAATTTTATGCAGCAGTATGTCAACATCTGTAAAATATCTAGCATCTTAGTAATTACTAGCAAGTAATGAAAATAATTCCACCATTTTCTGCCCAGGCAACAAACGCCACGTGCAATCCTTTTGAGACTACTTTCACAAAGACAGAACACAGACATTAGTCACTTACCTCCGTAATCAAAGGCTGCATGAAAGTCCCAATTTCTAAACACAGTAGAACTAGACAGCTGGAAGTTTCTCCTTATTTATACTTGGAATATGGATTTCCATATCCATACCTCCAGTCAGTTCAATGCATAAGACTGCATTGCAATTGAGGGACACATGGCCAACTACTTTCCTCACCCTGACCTTCTTTTCAAACCATACCACTCAGAATTTCTGAAGTCCAGCATTTGAAACTTATCCATGAAGAGTTTAGTTCCAGTCATTTTTATCTGGCTCCTAAAAAACTGACCAATCCCTGATTCCTATCTGCCAATCTAGTCCATAGACTCCCTCCCTAAATGTCCTGGCCACAACATGAAAGATAATCACTAGTATTTTGTCTTCTTTCCTCTCTCACCCCACACACGCTCCAAAAAACCTGCATTTGTACCAGCATAAATCAGAAGAAAAGAATAATCAAGAGGTTCACATCAGTAGCCAGACACAGAACATCTGACTGCAGCCTGCCTCACACTCATAGAGTGAGATCAAAGGCTCTCATTACCTCAGAATGTACAAAATACACCTATCACAATGTACAAAAGCATGGAACTGTTCTTTCCATCTGGCCTGACAGAAAATTAATGCTTAATCTGGTTGGAACTGGATCTGTGATTGGCTCTTTGTTAAAATTTTTTTAACTGGAGACAATAGCACCTCCTAAAATAAAGCTTTTTGGGGGAGCCTTAATTACACAAATTTTAAATTAAAGCCACTGTTTCCTAACCTATAACTGACACTAGTGCTCAGGAGGTGCAAGATGAAGACTGAAGAGCAGGAAGAAAAGGAAAGAAGAGGAGACATTAATTGCAGTATCCATGATGGGGCTGAGACTGTGGGCCAAGGAAGAGATAGGAAAGTCACTTGAGAACAGGAAAATGCAATTTGTATATACCTCTTGTAAGTGGCAATCGGAGAACGTAACTGCATCCCCCAAACACTGAGGAACAACCTGTAAGTCACTAGGTTTGATAACAATGTCCAGAATGTGATGTAATGCAGCTGTTTCTATTCAAAGGCACATGCAAATAACACTGAAAGTACAGAATCCATTATAGACCATTAAAGGACCCTGTTCAGCCCCAGTGGTTCAGAGTATTTCCACAGTAACACCATAATCTCACTGTTTCTGCACTCACCCACACGTCTAGAGACACACTTTTCAGGGTCTGCAATTTTAGTTAGTGGGTAGAAGGGTGCTGTGCCAAGATACTGTTTTGCAGGCAGCTGTAGGAGAACTTGTTACACTTATTAACAGAACCTTGGCAAGGGATGACAACCAAGGGCTACGAACTTAGTCATTTTGTCAAACTCCTCACTGCAAATGGAGAAGATCCCAATCCAGGTGGGAACTCAAGCTTTTTATGTAATAAAAACAACCCTGACATGTAAATCCACATTGTCTGTATGAACTGAAAAGAGGAACAGTGAGAGAAAAAGTGGGAAGCAGATGAGCTAAAAATCACATTAAAAGACCATGTCAAATTGTTCCACAAAGATGGTTCACTATATTTGCAAAAAAACACTTGTCACATAACAGACAAAGCTGGTATCAGTCTAGACTGAAACCAGCAACACAGACATCATAATTGTGGAAGTTTTGTTATGCTTCATGAAAGATTTTTAAACAGGGAGACCCAAGGAGTTTTCAGAAAGAGGGGCATGGAGGAGAAAAATCTTGAGCAAAGCCAGAACAGGCCAAAGTAACAAGTAGTAAGACAGTTTTCAAAATAGTGCATGCAAAAATACAGTGCACTGCGTCAGCATGATTTAACTTAATTTTGTGAATATTGTGGTGGGGGAAACAACTGCGTAACATCTCCCTGAATGAACTTTCTCTTCATTATGTTTTACTTTACAGCCTTATGCTTCCATGCTGAGGCAGGTAGGCATAGCCAGTCAAAACTGAGCAACTGCAGAAACCGTTCTCAACTAGAAATTAGCTCCCAAATCAAAGCACAGTAGCTCACCATGTGTGCACCATCTCGCACAGCCATAGCCTAATCTGGTACAAATTGAGGATAAAAAGGAAGCACTAAAAATGGAACTTCCATTTCATAATCCATGAAGAAAAAAACCTGACACTGCTTAGTCGCCTCCACCACCTGTTACAGTACGGTCTTGGTCTGCTTTGAAATGCCAATGAACTCAGGTAGTTGGGAATCCCTCAGTCCAGAGAGAAAGCTGGCAACAGTTTCCTTACAGATGTTGCCCCTCACAGGGCAAAAAGTCACACAGAGTGCTTTAGACAAGAGCTGTATTTTATAACCACCCTAAACCAGTACTTGGCAGTCCCAGAACCAGGAAATATTTCAGCTGCAATATATTTTCTGTCAAAAATCCTTTACTTTTTACACACACACACATATACATACATACACAAAATTGATAGTTATTTGGGATGGAAGGACACATGCCTTACCATTTGCAAACCATATTTATGCAGCCTTCTAGGTTGAGTCAAGATGATAGACTGTGATCTCCTAACCCTAATCATAAATAAAGTTTCTTTTCTTCCCTGGTACACTAATTTTTTTACAATACATTCTTTAAGTTATATTTTGAATTTACAATAGAGCATTTTACATTTATGAAATCAAACTGTCCTACAGGGTGACTAAAGACTTCCCTATCCTGCAGAGAGAGTATGATAATCCACAGCTGAGCACTGAATTCTTGAACCACTGAGTACATAGCCGGGTCAGGGGAAGCAGAGAAGTGGCACTTCTCACTTTTAACAATTTCTCCCTTCCACAAAAAAGGAGGCTCAAAGCAGGAGCCAGCCTTCATGCCTGCACACTACTAAAGTTTGATTTATAACGTGGTCTGAACAGCAGCCACCATAACCAATTCCCACATACTGTTATTCTTGTCATAAATATTTTGTTTCTGCCAGCCTCTCTGGAATTGCTTGTGGCATTTGGACTTTATTTAACCTGCCTGCAGGTGCAACACTGAATGAGGTTTATGGATTCAGTGGCACCAGGCTGAGAAAGATCCAACTTTCAGGTAAGGGGGAACAGAAGAGGAAGCCCACAGTGTTTACCAAAGGCAGGACAGAGGTATGAAACTGACAATTTTATATTTTTGTCCTGGAACTTAAAACAGCTAATTGAAACAGAATTTTCCACCTATGAAGTTTGAGGAATCAAAAATAAATAAAAAATAGCAACCCACAAAATAGACCTGTGTAGTTGACTGGTATGTCTTAAAATTTTACAGTAATGGTTCTCTAACTTGAAAATTTAGTAATAATATTATTTACTACTTTTTATTATTTTCAGTACATAGGTTCCCATATACAAGGTATTAATCTAATCCAAATTTCCTGAGGGCAGCCTGATTATCTTTTAAGTACATGCAATGCTACAAGTGCACCTGTATTTGAACATCACTACTGTCAACAGCTGTGTCCTCAGATGGTACCTGGAAACATGCAAACACATACAGTTGAACACATTTATCAAATATGTTTTTCTGAAAGTGCCACGAATTCAAAACAAAGAGCTTATTCCTAATCAAACATTCTTGCTAACAGGAGGGGGAAAAAAAAAAAAAAAAGCACTACTTCTATATTCTTCCTAGAGAAAAAAGGAATGATTTTTGTTATCAATAGCATGTTCTTCCAGTCTACTACCACTACTAATATCCACTGACAGAATGAAGTGCTGCTTCTGAACAGTCCTGTCAGCATCAACAGAGAGCTACAGCAGTAGTGAAGAAATAGACTTATAATGGATGGGCTTAAATCAAAGCTTCTTAAAACAGACTGAATAAAAGGGACCACGTACAGCAACCCCTCTTGTTTAACTCCAGATTAGTCAATTTAGCAGCAAACTCTGAATACTGACATTAATCTATACTGCTTTTCATATAAAACCACTGGGTTTTATATAAATCTCATTACTTGTATGTATGTTTCCCTCTGCCCTTGAATTATATTTGTAGATCATTTATGCAAAAAAGTAAGTACCAACTAAACAGATGTAAATACTTTAGATTTTAATTTCATGAAACAACTCGAGCTGCAAGTTCAGAGGTGCAAACTGATCAACAATTTTTCTGGTTCCATGATTCACTACTGCCTAACAGAATCAAACATACAATTAGATTGACACTGACCAAAAATAGCCTTGATTACCTTTTTCTTCTAAAAACTCAAGTCTGGTAAGCAAGATAGATGTATTTTAGAATCCTGTAGGCCAACATAGCAGCATTTTTGAAGGTTATCTTCACTGAAACCCAGTTCATACATTAATCCTAGGAGTTAAGAGCCTGAACAAACTGTTATTTAAATTCCTGAACTACTGCGGTGCTTCAAGAAATAGATGTTTTGGAAATACCTATGCAGAAGAACATACACCCTCCAGCTGTGAAAAGGAACATGTGTGATCTGTGCTATGTAATCCTACCCTTAACTCCTGCAGATGCAAAGAGAAGTGGAAGGTGGTGTTTTAGTTTTTATCCTTCTTACCATCCAATTCTATCTTAACTGGCACTAAAATAAACTGCCCACGACAGTACGCAGTAAGTGATCTCCCCGGCTTTACCTCAACCCCCAAGCTTTTCCCTTTTATTTTCTCCCTCTGTCCTACTGAGGAGGGGCAGCAAGCAAGGAGCTGGAAGGGCTGGCACCTGGCTAAGGTCAACTCACCACAATACAGTACTGGAAGCAACAAGTGGAAGTCTGCCTTCACCACGACCACTATGGATATAAGAAAGCTTTCAAAACCATCATCACAGCTTTGACATTTTAGGGTAACAAAAAAGCCTTATTTATACAGTAAAGTGACAGAAACTCTGTATTTTTAAGTAACAGTATCCTACAGTATTTAACACATTATAAATTTTTGAACCTTCTAAGACATGTGTACACACATATATCCAGCATCTAAAACAAAGAATTCTCATCGCTGTTCAGAATAAGCATCCTAAGTGTGGACAAACAAGTGAAGTCACAGATGATTGACTTAGCACTTCTGGATTTTTACTTTATACTGCTGTCTATATCTAGCATCAGAAGTGACAGATTGCATTTTCCTAGCTGATATTTCAAGGATTACCCTGAAAATTAGAAACAATTATCCTATGACATCTCTCTATAAGCTTTCTCAGAATTACTAAAAGCACTTCAGCACTGTAACTAACAAAAATCTCAATTCTCTGCAGGTACTTAGCTATAAAGATATTGAAAGAACAGTCTTCTGCCAAAGACTAGTACAACTCCAAAAATAATGTGTAAATATTTGGCACAAAAAGATCAATTCATCAATTTCATTTGCAAAGCAGGTACTTACTCATTACTATAATATATAGTCTTTGGTATTACAGATGGTTTCTATCTGTCTTCTACATGAAAGCATAGTGTGTTGAATTGTTGTACTATGACCACCACAACACCCCTATCATGAGCTGTCAGTGAACAGGAAAGCATTTCCTACAATTCATTTAGGAGGTAATCCTTCCCTCTATTGCATCAAGTTTGCAACACCTGTTATTAATATACATGGAACTAGCCAATCCAAAGCACAAATTATTACTCTACCTCCACTCATTTCATGAGCAGTTTTGCAGTATCCTTTCTGATAAGACCAGCTGTATTTTCACCCAGTGTCAACAATAATATTCCAAATGGCCAGCTGCATACCGAAGACAAAAGTTTTCTAACTCTGAAACAGTTAGGAGCATAACCTGGTTTTTATTACAGCATGCAGCCACTCATAACCTACAAAGCTTACACACTTGATAAGTAAATGTATAATTCATTCTTCTCTCATAAATTATTTATTGTATCTTATTTCCTGTAGAAATTACCTCCTCTAGTCAAAAACACATCCATTCCTCCTATTTTTAAAGGAGGCATACTATAGGTATGAAAAAACTGTCTACATGAGTAATTGAGCATTATTGGTTTGAAATATCATGTCTTATCCCACAGTATAGTTCAGGAAGTAACAGGTGCTAAGATAATACTTCACTGTTACCAAAGGCAGTATTCCTACCCATCTCTCATTTATCTGGGAATCTTAAAAATTACTGACAAAACTTATCTGACCATTTGGTGAGTCCATTTCAGCCAGATCAGGAAACAAATACTTTCCTTTTTGACCAATTCAATTTTCTGTTCAATAAGGAGTCAAGGAGTACCACTTTTGTGGTGCAGATGAAAAAAAAAGGCAAGAGCAGAATCACCCCACTGTCCATCACAAAACAAAATCCACCTCCACCGAAGTAATCTCTCTAAATAGATGTATTACTCTGCCATTTGCAGCATTTGAACTGCTCTCAAGTACACTGGAAAACTTAAAAAACAAACAAACAAAAAAAATGCACTACATTCTCAGGCAGATTGTGCACAGTTTTTTAGCTGACCTTTTAGCTACGTTCTGAAGACTGTAAACAAAATTAGAAATAGCAGTATCAGCTTTATCCCATTCCTCAGTCCACTTCCTTTAAACAAAGGCTTCAGCTGTAAACACACCAAGCATACCAAACAAAAAGACACTGCCAAGCCTCTCTCATAATAACATGCCTAGTTACAAAGTTAAATTTCACAAGGCTGGAACAGATTTAAGCCTTCATTTGGAGGCTTAGATGCTACCTTTCTGTACAATTCTAAGAAATCACTTTCAAATGTATTTAATTCAAAACATTAACACCTGCAAATTGTATAGAGAGGTAATGATAAATCAAAGTTTTGTGACAGTATGGAAGCTGAAGTCAATTTTCATCATTACAGTGAAAGAAAAAATGAACAAATAAGAAGAAATTTGAAATCCATACCTTTTTTTGGAGGTAGCTCACCACTCTGTATTAATTCTGTTCCAGGATATACAATCTCTCCATCTTTTACCATTTCATTCCACAAGCCACATAGTCCATCTCGTGTAAAAGCAAGCTGTTAAAAATAATACATTATATATAGTTACACACAACAATTTTCTCTCAAGGCAACTCAAGCTAACATTTAAAATACATCTGATTTTATACATCATCCCAGAAGAAAGAAAACACATGCACCATCTCATCGGAAATGACATTGTATGCATGTAGGACAGGGATTAAAATGCTCTTCAGAACCTCTGATTGTCTAGCTATGCTATTTTCAGGTTAAAAGTGCAAAACAGTAAATTTTAGATTCAAGTCTGGCAAAATGAACTTTTTTTTGGTGACAAATCTCATCAAACACATGGATCTGGTTACCTCAGAACTATCCACCCATTCAAGATGACATCAGTTGGGGACTGGAGGGCTGAGAGGGTGTGGGGTGCCCTTTTTCCCTTCGGAAAAAGCTATTCAAACAAAGTCAAGCTGCATAAAATCTCAAGACAGAGAAACATACAGTCCCCTTGCCAACCAGCAACTGAAGAGCTGGGCATCTTAACCAGAATGATGACATCAAGGCACAGATTTGTAAATGAATTCAGCCAGTTCAATCTGGTCCTGCTGTGCAAAGCATCTCTCACAACCCTCCCTCTTCTTTCCAACTGCTACAATGCCTCCCCTCCCATGAAGGAGCAGATTATGGAACGATCAAGCCTAAAACCAGCTGCACCCAGAGGAAGAGCGAAAGGCTGCCCCAGCCCAGGTCAGCTCCCAATACACTTTGTGTTCAAGAGGACAAATACTGGCAACAGAATATAGACTCTGCTAGCTGGAACCACTCACAAAAGCACTGGCTGTAACACAAATCTCCTAATGATTTAGGAATTTGGATCTCCCTTGAAGGATCCTAATGACCAGGATAACTTCACTTCTGTTGATGTTTTCTGCTTTATAAAACGCTGTAAAACAGGTATCTACATCCCAAGCGAATTCCATAATAACCAGGCTGTAATTCACAACTGTGTAGCATAACGGAGGAGGGCAGGACATGAAACTGAGAAACAGAATACTTTCTGCATACCCAAGTGGTGCAGTGGACCACATTAAAAAAAAAACCCAAACAAACAAAAAAACCCAAAAAACAACAAAACAAAACCAACCAACCAAACAAATAAAAAACAACCAAAAAAAAATCAACAACCCACCACCTGCTGAAGGCTTACTCAGAAGCATCTTTGTGTTATGTAACTAGCACTCAAATCCAAAGTGTTTCAGCTGAGAAGTAATACAAAGATGTGGCTTAGAACTGCCATAAAATATTTACCATTACACACAGAAGACCACTTGTCTCAAGGAAATAGGTCAAAATAAAATATATTTTAATGATTAAAGATTACAGGTTTTATGAGAGACACCCACCAGCAGGGAAGACATTTGCTGATCTAGCTCATCTCAGTTAACACGAATTAAAAGACAAGTTGCACGCTTTCACACCACTATAACACACTAAACGAGCACAGTAGTTTCTTGACTTCATATTGCATACTTCAGAAATGCACTCCAACATGTATTAATGACTTCACTAATTCTTCTTTTAGCATAAAATATGAGCTGACACATTGTATGTGTCTGTCACTTACTATTGCCTGATCAGGGCCATAAGAAGGAAAAGAATCATGAAGTGTGAGCTAGACATTATTAATTTTATCTGTGATTTATCAATTGTACAGCACCAGAATCAAACTCTGACCATGCTTTACTGAAAGGTACAGTCCCTGTTCTTCAGCGCCAAACAGCACAAAGAGCTTTTGCAAAGATTTGTCTTTTGCTAAAAGCTTTACATTTGGCTTCATTTTTTAAAAATTGGAATAAGCTGAAGCTGCATTTCAACAAGAAAAAAAAAAATCATTCGCCATGAACTGATTTTCTTGATTGTTCCCAGTCTATGAATATTTCAACAATAAATGGCGTTCACTTTTTCCTTCTTTAGATGTGGTCATATATTTTAGTGGAATACCTAGAGAATTTACTTTTCAGAGTTTTTTTCTTGTGTAAAATAGCAAAATAACTGTTTCACTGATTTTGGCTCACATAGTGGTGATAGATTTTTTTTTTTTAACTTTCACCTGTTAAATGCTAACCTACCCTAAAATACAAGCTTGAAAAATAGCAAGTGAGGCAACCCTCCAGATGGGTTGCATAATAAATTACAGTTTGCACAAATTAAAGATCTTTCTCTAATAAATTGTCTTTTTTACACATTTTACTTTACATTCTCAGATCACCTTGGTATGGAAAATTATTGTCACAGCCCATAGAATCTAAATGTCTCCAGGCTTTGAATGCCAGGTTCTTCATAATGCAGCACTGTTCTATTTCAGAAAACTTACTTATTACTTTTGAGAGCATTCATATAAAGCAGAATCAGGAACTGTTTTCTCCACTTCAACCTCTAATCCTTTTACATGGCATAAAGTTCACTCAACTCTTTCGCGCAACTAAAAACTGGAAAAGTAAACAAAATATCTTCAGCCTCGGGGTAGGTTCAAAGTCTTATCAAAGTAACTTTCTTGGTATGTTGCAAAAAGATAAGAGGAACCACGAAGACTACAGGTCACAGAGTTCCACCTCCCTCTCCAAATACCTCACCATAAACAGCCTTCAGATAAACAATTTTGCCTACTACTTAGGTTGTAGTTAACATTTTGTCAGCAGTATCTGTGTTGGGGGGAGGGGAAAAAGGAGACAAGTTTGAACGTAAAGAAACACTGGACTTACTTTACAGCAATAATCAAAGGAACCAGCTGAAAGGATAATTAAGAAACAGTATTTACTACCAATTCATCTGTCATAACTGAGGGCAACCTAATTTCAGCTGTAACAAAATGACTATTAATCTACTCAACATTCAGCAGATACCCAGTATTTGCTATATATAATAGCCAAAAGTGAAAGAAAAGTCTGAGGTTTTAAGTGATAAATTATTTACACAATTTTATTTTCATAATCTCAAAATTACATTATCACAATAGAAAATTTACAGCTCCCCTAAGAGAAATATTTCTTTTAGCCAACAGAAATGGGGAGGAGTGGTTGATACAAAAGAGGGTCGTGCTGACATGCAGAGTGACCTTGACAAGCTGGAGAAACGGGTTGACAGGAACCTCATGAAGCTAAACAAGAAGTGCAGAGTCCTACAGCTGGGGAGGAACAGCCTCAGGCACCAGTACAGGCTGGGGGCTGACCTGCTGGGAAACAGCTCTGCAGAAAAGAACCTGGGAGTCCTGGTGGGCACCAAATTGAACATGAACCACCAGTGTGCCCTTGCCATGAAGAACGTTAATGTATGACCTGGGCTGCATTAGGAGTGTTGCCAGGTTTGGGGAGGTGATCCTTCCCCTCTATTCTGCACTTGGGAATGCTGGGTCCAGTGCTGGGCTCAGCGTTGAGAGACACGCACAAAAAGGAAAGAGCTCAGCAAAGAGCCATGAAAATGATTAAGGGACTGGAACACCCTTTTAATGAAGAAAGGCAGAGAGAAAGGGCTTGGGAAGAACACTCATCTACATATATATATATATATATATATGTATATATATAAAATCTGAAAGGAAGGTGTAAAAAAGATGGATCCAGGCTTTGCTCAGTGGTACCCAGTGACAGGACCAGCAGGAGTGGGTGTGAACTGAAACACAGGGGCTTCCCTCTGACCACCAGGAAACACACTTTCGCTGTGAGAGAGTGACCAAGCAGTGGCACAAGGTGCCCAGGGAGGTTGTAGAGCCTCAATTCTTGGAGCTATTCGAAAGACATTCAAACGCAGACCTGGGCACTGGACTCTAGGTGGCCCTGCTTGAACAGGAGAGTTGGACTAGATGACCTCTAGTCCAACTAGATGACCCTTCCAATCTCAAACATTTGTGACCCTGTGAAACTTGCAGCTGAAGATAACACTCATCTGTGTAGTAGAAAAGTCAAATGTCTGCTTTGATTGCCCAATCCCACAATTTTTCTTCCTACAGTATTTTATGACTAGCGAGAAAAAGTACATATTACTTTCTTCTTTTGCTCCTACCAATACCTCTCATATTCAGTCATTCGTAAAGAGTCTATCAACACATCTCAGTGTTCAAACTAGAGAACTAGAACTTTGTTCAGAACAAATTTGAAAAGATTTCTCTGGTTTCTTTTCTCAAAAAAAAAAAAAAAAAAAAGAAAAAGGTACTTATACTAAATTATTTGAAGAATGTTCACAAGGCAATTGGTGGTACAGTGCAAGAGAAGAAAAACACACTTGGTTGGTGTCCTCATTGCTCCTGACCTACTGGAGTTCCAAACACAAGAGCAGCCACTTGTGTTTTGTGAAGTCTAACACTCTTTTACTAGATTGCTTGATTCATATGAACGTCTTTCCCTCTAATAATTTAGTAACTTCATTTGAAAACGTTTAAAGGGATGAACTTAAAACAAACTCAGTAAATTAGCAAATTAAGAATAAGTTTTAACCGAACTTTTACAACAGACAACAGTACCAGAGATGTACCCTCCGTAAATCTCCCCCTCAAGGCCCTGCTTGCCCCACCACTTACATGCTTCCTTCCCAAGACCAGGACAACAGCAGCTCTATACTCCAATACTACCATCCACTGCCTTGCAACTTTGGCCCATGTTCTTAATCCTCCTACTCACTCCAGATGCTAAAAATCTCCCTTGTCCTTTCCCATGACATCTACTGACCTCCTCTCAATCCCCATCTCCTACACATCTCACCTTCAGAAACACCAAGCCTCTTCCATCATTTGTCACACTTTTTCATGCCCAGACCATGTCTCGATCTCTGCACTTCAAAGCCATTTATCTCAACAAATCCACGGTTCCCACGCAGACCTAAGGCTCAGCCCTGCTCACTTATCCCAAACTAAAAAAGCAAGGGCCTAAGGAGACTTTAAAGTGAACTTCTGTAAACTGGGCTGCCTCCACTCTAATCTTTTGTTAATCTTATCTCTGCAGTTAAACTGTGATTTATTCTGTCTGGTACAACATCTGATTAAGTCCAAGGGGTATCTAGTTTGGTTGCTGACATATGCTGCTGCCAGCCTCCAACAGGGCTGGCAGTGAAATTCCCGTCCATCCCCATCAACTCTAGACAGTAGGACACTGGTGTTAACATTTCCTTGCATTTCAAGAAAATGAAATCTTGCAATCATAACTGGATAAGGTCGTGAGAATTCTCAAAGCACTGCTACAATTTTGCTTTTAATAGACTATTTAAAGAATAATCAGCAGCTCTGATTTTGTTTTGAAGACAACTATTTAAATCAGATCCATTCTATGTAGTACATTAGATTATGTTCTCAATGTGGTTTCATAAACTTCCCTGCAAAAAGCATAGAAGCCTTCATAAAAGTTAGCTTGAACTCAAGAAAAATGAAGCCAGGAAAATAAAATGACACATAAGGACGAGGATTGACTCAGGTGGGATTCCTGGTTATATAATTGCACTGTAAGTTTAAGAAACTGACTTCATAATCACAGAACATCAATATGGATTTAAAATACAAGCTACTTAAATAATCTTCACCACAGAATTGCCAGCAAGGGTAGTGGAGAATCTGTTCTTCTATTCAGTTATTTTTGCATTAGCCTTTGGCTGTATTTTAGACTATATGAAAAAAACATTTCTCTTTAAAAAAATATTAAATCGAAAAACTTTTTCAGCCCAGTAATAGCAAGGAAAATCACAGAACAATAAGTCCCTTCCTAAGTCTCTCTTCTGTTCTTGCTTTTTTGAATCCATTCAATTCGTGTTTCCTTTCTCATTGTTGTCTTAGTATTTTGTCCTAGCTTCCTTCCTTCCCTGCTGAATGAAGCATGCCCTGAAACCCCAGCTGCTTATCACACCTATGCAAAGCACAGTGGAACACCACTAGACCTAGACACAGTGCTCAAAACCTCAGAGAGCTAAGTCAGAAAAGTTCAGCAGTCCCACGTTACTTCGATTTGGGGTTAAACTAGAAACGTCCCCATAGTAGCAGTGTGCTGCTGGTCTTCCACTTGCTGGAAAAGTTAACAGTTAATAGTCACACACACATACAAATAATGCAATTCACTCAAATCTAGAAACTATCTTCATGCATCTGAAGAATAGGTCTGTCCGAGCCCAAATATTTGTACCCATGTGTTAAACCTCATTTCTCTAACCTATCACACCACATATAGTGTTTGTTCCTCCATCTGGAAATCACTTATTTTGGAGAGACAGCACTACTTCATTATTTAAATAATTTTTAAAAATTGCTACTGCGAAGTTCACTTCCTTTAAATATAAAGGAGTCCTCATTTGCAGTTTGTTGTAAGAACTTCCAAATAAGCCCTTCACTTTTTTGATCAGAAAACCAAAACAAAGAAGAAGGTTAATAGGAAAGTAACAAAATAGAGAAGGCAACTTTCACCAACTTCTTGCTTTTAATAGCCAAGACATCATTTCTTTACATAATCTTATCACAAGTAAAGACACTGTTAGAAAGAGTGGGATTTTCAAGAAAATCAAAATGACGAATGTAACTTTGAAGGAAGGGTAAAAAGGTTTCACACCAATGCAACTCTTAAAGGTGGCTATTTCATTTCTAAAAACTCATTTTTATGTCTGGAAAAAGATAGTAACAGAAATAGTCTGCCAACCATGAACTCAATGAAAACTGATGGAAATGCCTCATATTCTTCTTGCAGACAGCTCTTCCACCTTGACTGTTGCCTAAAGTTTTTCTCCCCACTACAGGAAAATGAAAGTTTTTCCTGCTAACTCCTGCTATTAAGCACAACAGTTCTCCACAGGATCCAGAATAAGCAGCCTAATTAAACTCCATTTGAACACACACATGCATCCCATTAGCTCACAGCACTTCTAGTTTTTAGTTGTTCATCCATCACTAATTAAAGGTCGCTGTATAAGATTCTAATTTAGTTGTACAGTACATCTATTTAATCAGAATTATTTTAAGCACAGTTTGATTCTGCAAACTGGGTAGCTAGGTTTAAGTAAACAATTTTAATCTTCCCTTTTTATAATAAAGAATGTCTTCCTTAGGAACAGTCATTAAAACACAATCTCCCATTACACACAGCTTTTGTTATAAATGTGATGGTTTCTACTAGTAATAGTCATCAACAGGTAGGTGTTCTCAATGTATTAATTCAAATCTAAATAAATAAATTAGAAATTGAAATGATAGACTTACTTTTTGAGTGACTATGTTAAACATGACACATGAAAAAGTGTCCTGCACTAAACTCTGCCTATTTTATAACTTCATAGGACTATTTTATTAATGGTGATGTTATACACGTCCTATTGACAGATGTCAATATTGTATACTGATGTTTTCATATTCACCTGAACTACCCTGAATTTTTCAGCTGCTGTAAGAGTTTGTTTTTTCAGGCAACATGCAGTGTATCTTATTTTCCTCCACCAGGAAATTTAGATTTTTTCAGTAAAATAATGTTTCTGAGCACCTCAAAATTACACTAGTAGCCACAAATCATACAAGTAATTACAAAGTTAGTAAAAAGACATGGAGCAGTTATAGGATGCACTTGGATCTTTGTAGAGCACTTCGGCTTCCTAAAATAGCATTGTTCAGTTTCAGAAAAATTAATATAAGCAAAAAACACCATGAAGATACAGTTCCATTAACATTTCACACCACATCAGTTAATCCTACAGGCCAGAGGCTCGCGGCTACTACAAAAGGACTTGTGCCTTTGATATTCACTTAAGAACAGTAATAACATGCTACATCACACTGCCTTTGTCTCACAGCAGTAACATCCCAAAACTGAGTAAGAACATTTAAATTTGGCCCGGACACCAGCTGCAACAGTGACGCACACAGGTGATTAAACACGATCCGTGCTACAATCCACATGTCCTTCTTTTCTTATTACATTAATACTACAATGTAACAGACTTATTAATGCAAATAGTACTAGAATATTGTGTAGTACATTATTCACGCAACATCACAAAAAAGAATACAATAATTTTCAGAGAGATTTCATTGGCTTAATCTACAATAACTGCCAGTTATCAAGTCTAAAGGGTAAACTCTCTGACAACAGTGACAAAGGAAAAAAGTAAAAAAAAGTACTTTGGAGACTACTAGGCCATCAAATGAAACCATTTTACTTCCAATTCTAGCTATACACCCCAAATTTTGCAGCAGAAGAATTTATTTTAAAAACTAATCAGTCTCTGTATGTCTCCAAGGTAAGAATTCCCCAGAATAATTCTGTTTCTCCTAGGACTGTCACCTATTCATTCTTGGGACTGCTGTACACTGAGAAGTTTAAAATGTAGCTGCGAAGTGAAGAGTTCCAGGGTCCAATTCAAAACAATTTGTAGTCATCTTGATCTATTTACATAAATTTAGT
>NW_008236973.1:5263904-5266675 GCF_000691975.1 Corvus brachyrhynchos | reverse complement strand
ACCCTGTAAAAACATGCATGGTAGGAAATCTATATATTCAGTACACACAGAACTTAAAGGATTAAGACACAGGATTTATACCTATTAAAAAAAATACCCACACGCAGCTAGGTCATGCTAGTTAACCAGTAGCTAAAATAATCATTCATGTAGTAGAAAACTTCTCCAGAGCCCAAAACCCCTCTCCTTTACAGAAGACATCTGCCATTTAATACATTAAAAGATGCTACTCAAGATTCACATGCTCATTTTTCAAAATACTGAACACACGCATCCAATTAAGAGCTCTGTGATGAGGACCTGTGTACTACCAAAAACAGATAACCTAATAAGAAAATTATATTATACCCAGGAGGCCTGGCTTGTCTTCAGATTCCAGAGAAGTGATGTTTGCATCCAGCAGATCACAAATGATTACTGTTCTCTTATTTCATTAATCTCATTATTTTGACTACAGCTTGACTGGAAGAAAAAAAAAAAGGAGTACCCTGGCAATTAGAGTCTAACTTGTTATTACTTATAAAGAACTCGTATAAGTACGAGCACTTATTCATAGAAATATGCTGCAAATGAAGATTTTTTTTATTATTAAAAGGAATTACTGTAACACATTAACTAAACTACAGACTCATAAATCACAAATATTTCATTGCATTTATACACAAAACGGAAAATAACCCTTAAAACTTGGGATGACAACTGAAATCCTCCACCAAAAGTCTAAATAAACAGAAAAAAAAGGGATGTAGAAAAAAGGCACTACAAAAAAAGGAAAAATCTGAGAAATCACATGAACAGTCACATTTTTCACCCCATATAATACAGAAGAAAAAAAAGGCAATGCATAGTCAGCAGCTGTTACAAACAAAGGTAGCCACTTTTTCAGATACATTTTCCTGTATTCAACAATCATTGAAGCAATATACTTGTAATCTAAAAGCCACCCTTCTGAAAACAAAAATATATTTCCATATTTCTTAATACGCTTATCTCCAAAATGTTGTATAGTATCTTTATTTACTACATTAGAGAAAACATCTGACTTTAGATTGAAACTTTTACTTTGGTAGGAACAAAAGATGAAAATAGAATTAACCTAGCCAAATTAAGAGCAAGCCCTGTCATTTCACAGCATTTACATTCAAAACCCACTAAATAATGTAACCTCTTAGGCTATGTCTGTCACTTTTGATTCCAATTTATCTTGTTTGATGTAAAATACTGGAGAAAGGCTGCTTCCAAATCACAACTGCACGGGGAAAAATCCTTGTCTAACCATAAGAGCAGCTCAACTCAGCCATGCAGACTATCAGCATGTAATCTGGGATAAAGTCACAAAGACAGAATTTTTAAGACTTTCTCAGTAGCACTACTGTTAACAGTAAGAAAAGAATAACACTGGCTGGCCCATCCCAACAAGTATTTTAGTTTTGAGTTGAAACTTGGAAAGGTTATTCAAAGTAAGGAATCTATATGCAATATCTGGGGAAAGGAAGACGAAGAGACAAGGACTTAGTTACTCATTTCATCTGAAACAAATATAACTGACCCAAACTACTCTATTTCTCTATATTTTCCACTTAATCATAAAACCTGAACGGGGAAAACACGTTAGTATCCTCCTCCTCCCCGTATCATGCAACTTTGCTAAATGAAGAAATCATCTTCTAAGACAAAAGAAAACTTTCACCGAACACTGGCATATTTCAACAAAGACCACTTCCATTTCAACCTTGCACCTTCGACAAAAAATTGACTTCCTTCAAAAAGGACAAAATTTAAGGAAAGCCTCTATTCATACCAACAACTACAGTAAATCTAATCTGAATTCTTCAAAAATATAAATTACATTTCCATTGCCTTTTGCGTCAGTTCTCCTGTGCATTAAAGCTGCTAGCTCATACGAAGGCAAGACATTTAGCAACAGCCTAAATAGGAATGTATAGTTCTAGCAGAAGTGCCACATACTCTGCTAGGGGCTTTGACAGTCTGCAAAGACAACACACATATGTAGCCCAGCTTGTTTCAAAGCAGAAGGAACTGGACTGAAAATGCAGATCTATTTGCAGCTCAAAATAAGCTAGTGTTTCTTCAAAACCAGTTATAAATCAGCATACTTGGGAAAACCTATACACTATCTCAAGAGCTGCAGTCTTCTACTTGTCAGCTTTTTGGACTAAAAGCATCCTTGATCAGCGCCTGAAAGGTCACAATGCAATATGACCATCAAACTCCTTACCTGCAAGTCTGTCTTCAACCATTTGGAGTCAAACCTTGCTTGAGCAGACAGACAAAAAGAATCAGAAGACATGTTTCCTTCTTCAGCCTTCTCTCCAGGCTGGCTGAGCAGCCCAACCTGCTACAGAAAGAGCGGAAGAAAAAAAAAAAAAGACAATCTAGCACATGAAGTAAACCACACAAGGTTATTTTTGTTCAGATTAGGACGGCTTCCACTTGATCTTTAAAAATGTATCATGAAGAAGGACCTCCCTCGTTCACATTCCCTGAATATGCACGGGGAGAGAAAGACGCATTAGGAATACTATCCGAACCTAGAAAAAAGCCTCCACATCCCTTCCCTATCACACCCGTGGGAAGGAAGCCTCCCTTCTGCTGCACTGAGCCACACCAAAGGCCTTAACGCTGCCCCTCAGCCCCGTAAGTGGTGCATGAAATAAATAATTGATCGCAGATTACGCAAGCCGCAGGCCAACATAAAGCGATTATCAGGGTCACCCGCACCCCCTCCTCCCGGCGGCGGGCGCGGGCCG